>NC_134092.1:50279373-50531873 GCF_000715075.1 Nicotiana tabacum | reverse complement strand
ATTGGAGCCTTAGGGTTAATTTAAATTCGAAAGGATAGTAGAAGATGACAATTGGGTTATTGATGAGAGAAAAAGGGGGAAAATATGGGAAAACAGAGGGGGGAAATCAGAAAGAAGTTATCTTGGCACGAAATGGTGAAGGAAATCAGTCGTTGGAACCAAAGGACCATCGGTCAAAGCCAATGTCCAAAGATCATTGCGTCTGACTTCTGGACCAAGAATCATCATAATATGGTCAAGATTCTCATGAATTTATAACTTGCATGTGTTGATTTGAACGAGCAGGAGAGGAAAGATTATATTCTCGTTTGCAAATTTTGGTCTTAGGTTTTCGGGGTTGGGATTCAAATTGAGTGACGTAAAAAGGAAATCTCAGTGATATTCATGGTTGGAAGAGAGACATGATGAATGTTTTGGTTCGATTTAGTGACCTTGCACGAATTAGTGCAAGGTCTCAGAGATTGATGGGTCTGTGGAGAAGAGAGAAAAGAGAGAAGAAAGGAAAAGTGAGGCGGTTAGTCTCTGAAGAAATGAGTAGGGTTTTGGAGAAATTGGGTAGTCAAAATGAGAGATGGCACGGGAGCCGTTGGATGACTTTGATCAGCGGCGCTGGATTTTTGGGGATAAAAGGAAAAGAAAAAGATTTAAATGGCATAAAACTGGAACCATTGTATCATTTGAATCCAACAGTTGAGATAAAATACTAGAGGTTTAATAAATTAAGGGGATATTAGGATTAATTGTGGACTGTCGATGATTTGGATCAATGGTCCAGGTAAGTTGTGTTTTCTCTGTGAATAATTGGAAGGTGTGACGTGTCGTGTGGTGATTGGTAAAAAGTAAGTAGCGTGGATCGCCAAGTAGGATAGGGATGTGTGTTGGCTTGACCGGCAACACACATTCCTAAATTATAAACTTTAAACGCAAATTCTTCAATCCACTTCAATTTCACAAACAATGTCATCCCAAGAGCTTTCCCTTTTTTCTTTAAGCACTACTTTACTTCACACCTACTAACAAGGATACTATATCAATTTATTCGTCCATATTTATTTATTTATTTATTTATTTATTTTGTAATTTTTCTCTCCTTTGCGACTCCCGCTAGTAGTATATTCTTTTGCAAAACGTGTGCACCTTTTCTCTTCATTGGTTCCACTTAAAAACCACCCAAGTTCCCTTCTTACTTTTTCCAGCGCTCATTTTACAATTAAAGTTCTTTAAGAGGTACAAGGATCAAAAAAATAACAATTCAGAACAAAGGGATATAGCCTTGTGATGTGGGTTGCCAATTAAAAGTCTATAGGCTCAAAAGAGTTGACTAGGGATACATTTTATTTTGGTAGGCATTAAGCTCAAAAATATTAAAGAAAGCCTAAAATTATTTTTCAAATCAAGCAAAACCTAAAATTTCGCCTCAACTCACATGTCGGGCAAGTTCTAGATTCTAATGCAATGACACGGACTATATAATTTCTCACCACACATTGCACATGAATCACCAAGAATAGTTCCATTCCGATTCTCAAACAATTACAAGTATTCACGGAGCCACAAAATATTAAGCATTAAGCACAAAGTGAACACGACCCAAGAAAATGAGACATAGGCGTCAAGAGACATGATATCTAACTCAATAAGGCATCATAAGCAATTTTAAAATATAGGAAAGGTACTACACATGCTAAAACCTAAATATGCTACTATCAAACAAGTCAAAAGGACGCCTAGAAATCTTACCTTCCTTCATTTATTCCCTAAATCGTAATCTACTCTAAAAATAAAAACTATGACCCGGTTCAAACTACATCTAATGTAAAAGAACCGAAGCACAAAGAAAAATCACATGAGATTATTACTACCTACAAAAATAAAAGACATATTTTTGGATTTTTTTATTTTTTCAATTTTTTTTGTGTGTGTTTTTTGTCAGACTTTAAACCCCTCAGAAAAACTGCCTAGGAGATCCATCGTCGGAAAAAGTCCAATCTTTTCTATTATTCTAAAAATAGTTTATTCAATTTAACTAGCACAACTAAAATAGCATAGAAAGTCATCCAGACAATCTTCTCACCCCACACTTAAGATTGTGCATTATCCCCAGTGCACACCATAACTAATAAGAGGGTAAAAGAAACTCCCTGAAAGGCCAAAGGCCGAAACACTAGAAGCTCATAGGGTACTTAGACTTCTTTCGGGCATTTTTATTTATGCATAACGAGAACAAGGATATGTGTTGGCCTGACCGGCAATGACGCAAAAATTTGATCACGCCCAACTCTAGTCCTGAAATGGATAAGCGGTCACTGCAAATATAATCCGGTCTAAAAGTCCGCCCATAGAGAACTAAGGCTTCGCCATAATTGTTAAGTATCACTAAGAAGACAAGTTTGAATAATTTCTAAGTTATAACTATTAAGATTCTTATGTCTAACTAATTAACTAACAAATTAAAGTAGTAGATTAACAACTAGAGATACTAGGGGTTGGAGAAAAGATTAAGGAGGTCTAGAGTTATGATTTTCCCAATTGTCGGAATCCTTCCCGCTACGTTTTCTATAATTTCGCCTAAGTATTCTCTACCGATCGTGAATACTTTGGGTGTTGTAGCTCTCTCTCGATCAACTACCATAATTTACTAGACATATTCTATCAAACTATGCTAATTGACACTAATTCACCGCTCATTACAATCGCACCATGGTTTTGTTATCTCTAATCCCGCCTTTAAACCCTCCGTATTGATCTCTTACATACGTTAGGAGTGATGTTATTCAAAAACTACCTAAATGTGTACTCTCTCTCTCGAGCAATATACACATTAAATAGGCACAGTCAATCGATGTCCATTCAATCAACAACAATAAATACGTAGTTGAATAAGTAGAGAAATCCAACGGCTCAATTATATAAAAACGTCACAAGAATTTATCCTACAAAAGGTTCCATCAAAACCCTAGATAACAAATTAAGTATTTATAATAGTATGCAAAACTACAATACTAGAATTCATAACCAATAATGAAAATAGAAAGAAAGAAGTGAAAAACTCATCGAAGAATTCTTCGCTTTGCTCCTAGCGTGTTCTTGCCTCCTTAGGTCGAATCCCCTCTCCAAAAACGTCTCCCCTTTTTGGTCGAATCTTCTCTAAAAACGTCTTCCCCGTTCTTAGACATGTTTAGGAAGTATTTATAGGTTAGGGTTGAAGTTCTTGAGTCCAAATCTGTGTTGGAGTCTTTTAATTCACGCACTTTTGATCACCGTGCTATAGACCTCACGAGGCCAGGCTTATAGCGCAGTCAGCCTGGCTACGGAGCTGGCTACGCCTGGCCTGTAGCGCGGTCAAGCTGGCTATGCTTGGCCTGTAGCACAATTTGAGTACTTGGTATTTTTGTGCTCTTTTCTTGCATTTTCATCCTCTTTTTGTGCAACATTCACTTATCTTTGTCTTCCGATGCTCCTACATATAAAATAACATAATTTAGCTCAAACATCGCACAAATAACCACTAAACTAACAACATGTAAGGCGAGTAATGTACTAAAAATATAGCATTTTGGCCAAATATCACTACCCCACACTTAAACGTTGCTTGTCCTTAAGTCAACCACCAATTCACACTAACCTTGAACACTTTATTTTCTTTTAGCACATCCGAAGCACACCATACCTATGACTATGGTTGATAGCAACAAATAAACTTTAGGATATGCATTCAACACACATTTCCCATTACTTTATGCCATACTTCAAAATTTTATTCAACAACTAGATAACATGCTTATAACAATCCTAGCTTCACAAACCGACTCAATATCACAATGCATTCATGGCTTGAACACTTAACATCATAGAGACATCTAATAACGTCACTTATCCTTTGCGAAATCATGTGCCCTCACAATAAGAACAAGAGAGTAAGTTGAATCCACACACTCAAATGAAATGTTCAAATATATTTTAAGGACTCACATATATCAAAGAAATTCCTCACTCTCACAAAGAAGTCACATGCATGTACAAAGTACCATAGGCTTGCCCATTATGTAAACCTCCACTAATGTAGCCTTGCTCGATCTAAAATTAAGTAGGACTTTTCCATGGTTGTAACGTGGGCTAAGGGAAGGGTAAGATATATTTTGGATTAGTGGTTCATCCTCTCAAGCACTTTAACATATCACATAATAAACTTTAAGCGCAAATTCTTCAATCCATTTCAATTTCACAAACAAGATCACACCCAAAAATATTTCCTCTTTCTTTAAGCACTACTTTACTTTATACCCCACTAGCAAGAACAAGACAATAATTTATTCATCTATATTTTTCCTTCTTTTCTTCTCTTTTTTTTCCTACTATTGTTTTTTCCCTTTTCAGTTTTCGCTAGTGGTATATTATTTTACAAAACAAGTGCACCCTTCTTTCTTTCATTAGTTCCACTCGAAAGCCACCCCACACTTAGTCCTTACTCCTTCTAGCGCTCATTTCACAATTAAAGTGCTTTACGAGCTCTTCAAGTTATTTAATAATCTTATTTCTGTTCTTATTATTTTAATATTCTTGGATCAAACTAATTCACGCGTCTATAAACTACGTTACAAATTCAACGGTACCATTTTACGGGTAAACAGTAAAAAGTCATTGTTTCTCTCATTGAAGAGGGTTAAACTTGACGGACATTTTAGACAAATCTGTTAGCTTTTAGAATTGAGACCAAAATGATACACTTTATGTGTACATTAGGGACCATCTCTGTTAGGGTATGTATGTATATATATACTCTCTCCGTCTCAAATTATCTGTCGTATTTTTATTGTACACGTTCCTTAAAAAATATTAAATAGAAAAGGTTTTTGACTATTTTACCCTAATTTATGTCTTAAGATATAATCTCTTCACTTAATACTTATTCATAATTGAGGTGTTTCTAGTCTTCAAGAAAATTTATTACTACGGGTAAAAAAAGAAAAATAATTAATTTTGACTTGAACTTCTAAAATAACAAATAATTTGAGACAATTATTTTTAGTAACAACGAATGATAATATGAAACGGAGGGAGTATATATGTGTATGTATATATATATAAAGTGAGAAGCCCTTAACTAAAAAGTCAAATTACATAAATACCCTTCTAAAATTCTAAATACCCTATTTTGTAAAATTATTTTATAATATAATAAAACATCATTTAAATAATCGTAAAAACTGATTTAATTTAAGTGTCTTTTCTTAAAAGTTGTGTTTGTTCTTATTAACAACTAAGTCTTTCAAAATTAGTTTAACCGTTGGCTTTGAAACGGCCTTATTCATCCGTTGCCTTAAAGGTAAAAAGAATTTGCATATTTAAATGCTTGTCTCTTGCTGTCGTGGCGTAGAAGTCCTAACGGAGAAGAAGCTAATTAAAGAATTACTCCTAAGAATTTACTTTCATCTGATTAGATAATCCGATAAAAATTAGTTACTTTGGAGTAAAAGGTTTAATTGGTTGAAAAAGTCTTGATCAATGGAATCTATTTCAGCAACTACCCACAATTAAGTTTACATGTAGCGAAGATTCTGTTTAGAGCCGAGTGGGAAGCCCAAATCAAAAAGTTAAATTATCATTATACCTCTTTTAAAAATATATATTTATACATCATATTTTATAATAATAATTAAAGAAATATTTGAAAATATACATTTATATTGTGCCTTTTCTAAATAGTTGTGTTCTTTCATTACTAACTAATTTAAAAAATATATATATATTTTACTGTTAGAAAAGAACCGTTGCTTTTCCAAAACAACACGTTTAGGGCCTGCTTCTCAACCAATACCCCTATTGAATTATATTATCTCATTGCAGAAAAATTGGAAGTAACAGAAGTGCAACTTTCCAGTACATGAAGACATGGGAAAATTGATGGAGATGACATTTTGTCATATACTTATGGCTGCTATTGAACCTATAAATGATGCCACTAAACAAATTATTTTTCTTTTAGAAAAAAAGAAAGTCAGTATCAGGGATTAGCCTGGTTTACATCTAATTATTATTATTGTGAATTTTACCTTGTAATTTTATCTTGATTTGAGAAAGGGATAGAGATCCATGCGGATTGCATTTGACGTATTAATTTTATTTTCTTCCTCTAGGGATTTTACATTATGATGTAATAAAAAACTCTTGAAAAATGCATGGTTGACATGTTCAAATGCATTAAAGACAAAGTGCTTCAATGCATCTAATCATCTAATTTTCTCAACGAATGCACCCGTCAGAGTATAAATTATATTTTCTTAATTTATTTTGAAAAACTCGTGAGATTAAAGAAAAAATTCTTGATAAAGATCTTCCAAGTCAAAAGGATTACTGGGAGAGAACTTTATGCGGTGAAATTCTATATACTAATTACATATGCACATTAGTCTACTTATCTTCTTTTATATGTGGAGGTTTAACCGGAAGATGAAACACTGAAATAAAAGGACCATCAATAGTTTTTATTGTCGATACTAAGGAAGAAGATAGTCTTAACCACTTCTCATTTTTTACTCGCTGATACATTTGATGTGTGCATCGTTATGTTATTAGTTTCTTTAATCTTTTAAAATATTTAGTTAATATTTTGGATATATTGAGGTCATTGGAGGCTGTTTGGTTGGTGTTTTTCATACGTTGCAAGGTTGGGGAACTTCCCGTTAGTGAGGTAAGTGAGACTTTAAGTTTTGATTCTTGTTTTTTCAAAACCCGTTTTAAAAATATATTTTGTCTGCCTGGTCCATGTGTTGAGATAAAAAAATTCCTTCAGAGAGCAATTTTGATTATTGAGGTAATCAAAGAGACAATGTCAAGGCGATGACACAAAATTTGGAAAGCTTGAATATATCTGATGTCGTTATACCGGGTTCTTAACTTTATTTATTATTTGTTTCTCTATTACTGGCCTATTATTTTCTTATGAAGTCTTAAATTCTATGAATGATAGGGTAAACATCTCATAAAAGCGATTACCTCAAAATATATCATGTATGCATCATGTTAATTATTATTAAAAATAGCATATTTAATGGTTATAGTTGTTATTATATGAAAAAATGCAAATAATTAGTTGGCATATAGATATGTCACCTACATGAAATTATGTGAATTTTAATTTCAAGAAGCAGAGTGACATGAAATATATTATTTGAGAAGAATTATCGCTATACTTAAAAGTTGTTGTATTGTTTTAAGATCATGAAATAAATAGATATTCTTATTTAGACATTATTTTGAGTTTCATTAAAGGTTGAAGACCTTTAATAAATTTGATGTTGTTCTTGTGATAAAGAACATAATATATCCTTGATTCTAAATTTCAAGTTTAAGTATATGATAAATGTTGCTTTATCATCTTAGATATATTCTTTGTCATGCTGAAGTATACATATGATCAAGCCATACAAATATTACCTTGTGAGTTATATATATTAGTATTAATTTTGTGAGCTTATGCTTCTACATGGTTAACATATACATTTATTGAAATTTATGAATTGATTTATAAAATGTGGATTTATAGTACATGTGCGTGAATTATTTGCAACCTCAACAACTATATTTATATTTACAAGAGTATAATTGATCTTATAAAGTTATGTATTATATGGTGTAAAATATTTGAGATTAATGTTTATATTCAAGTAATTTGAATATAAGAATATCAATATTTAGTATGTGGGAGCATATGATCATACTTTTGTATTGGTTGGAGTATATGCGAAAAATTATTTTTAACTAAGTGAGAAAATAAAGGTGATATTAACTTAGTTGATTGTGTACAACTACAAATTATAACAATGATCGGAGTAAAAAAGAATACTAGTAAAACACGTCTCTTTCTCATTAGATTTAATAATTCGATTGTTCATGTTCGTAGGTTCATACGATATCCAATCATTTTGACCTCGACAAAAGAGTATAACCCACATTGATCATTCAAGGAAACAAACTTTTTTTAATGTATGACTATATAATCAAAGCTTTTTGATTTTATTTTAAAACATCGCATATTATAAGAGTTCGACATTCACATATAGCTTATATACTATACACTTAGTGTATATATATATATATATATATATATATATATATATATATGTATATATATATATATAGGACTAAAATAAGCCAACCCCAATACATCTTACCATTTTGATCATTTTCACATAAAATTCAAGGACTTTTGACGATGCAATCCAATAATTAATTCATTGCCTTTAATTAATGGTCTTCCTAGAATCATGTTCAGAGAAATTAGTACTTATTTAAAAAGATATCATCAATTCCCGTACATAGTGTATTCGCTAATAATGGATATCTCGTATGCATAACTTATTTAACTTTTGAATCATACCTTAGACTTTCTTTTGTTCCACCCCAATCCAACGCTAACAACCAAATTAAATATTTCATGCCCTGTCAGCTGAATATATATTTAATTAAAGATCGGCTTCTCTCCCAGACAACCTAAAAAGAAAAGGAAGAATCTCAAAATATTGTCGCCAATTGGAAAACGACAGTCCAAACAAAATGATTTCAAGTAGTATTATATCAAGTAGTATCAGTGCATAGCTTAGTGCTCCTCGAGCACATGGTTCCTAATTAGGGGATTTTTTTAGCCCAAGTCTTGAATATATGTTAAAAAATAAATTAAAAATGTACAAAAATTAAAATTAAAATCCATTTAATAGCACTTGAGATCGTTATTCTAAAATCTAAAACTTATAAAATTTAAATCTTAGATCCATTTCAAATTTTTATGCTTCCAAAATCTCCTAGACAAATGTAAGAGGAATTGCAAAATATTTTATGCAAGTAGACTCCATCCTACTATATATAGCTTGTTGGTTATCAACCTTGTTCTGTTCCTGTAACTATGCTCAATGAATCTCCGAGCTTGCAGAGAAGTGGTCTACAGTTAGGAAAATGTTTGAATAATGTGAATTCCCATTAGATTAGATTAATTACCTCTTTGGAGCCTACTAGAATTTCCAAAAACGTCAGTCACCAAGTCCATGGTGACGAACTAGTTTAAGTCCGTGCAGTAAGGCGAAGAAACTTTGGCATGATGTTCGATGTAGTGGATATGTGTCTTGGGGATGGGATCCCTCCAGTAGTGTCCGGGCCGTAATGCTCAATGGCTTCTTATATGCATGTCATGTGTAATGAGTTTTAAAGGCTTAGATTTTGTTTGTGTTTGTACTTCCTTTTTTCTATTTACTTTATTTATTAAACAAATATAATACTTAAAAATTACTAAAAAATAAGGATGACAGGATTTCCTTCCCCAACCCTAGGGGTGTCAAGTGGGCCGATCCGGACCCTAAACGGACTAAGTGGGCCGGATTTCGGGCCAGTCCCCGAGCCTTAAATAAACGGGCTTAGCGGCCCCGGGCTAAACGACCTTTTGTAGGAACCGTTTCGGGACCGGGCCCACGAACTCAGGGTCCCGGGCTAAACGGGCCGAGCACACTGGCTAAGTGGGCCCACCGGCTAAGTTGTGATTTAAAAAAAAAATTAAATAAAAATTAGAGACAAAAAGATGTTAAAAAAATATCTAAGGCAATGCCTTGTAAATTTATTATAGAATTGTGACCTAATTTTTTAATTTAAATTTAAAGACAAAAATATTGTAAAAAGATATTCAAAGCAATGCTTTGTAATTTTATTATAGTAATAAAAAATATGGCAATATCTTTCTTAGTCTTCCTCCCCCACTATGGAATGAGCACAACAATGTGCTAATACAACCATTGAGAAGAAAAAGGAACTAATCAAGATATCCAAAAATACGAGTTACATAATACATACTAACTTTTATTCATACAAGTTACATGCTATCTCTTACAAACTTCATAAATTGATTATCGTTGAAAACTTGAAGAATTCAATTCACCAACTTCATAAATTTTTCATATATTGTAACAACCTCAATATTTTTTGACTATTTTTTGGAATAAAGTAAGCAATAATAGCAAGTATAGAAGAAAATTAGAGAGAAATTGCGATAGATTGATATTGATTTTGTAAGAAAATGAAAGAATGAGGGGGATATTTATAGTTGAAAATAGGGAAAAAGTGTAATTATAAAAAGTTTGGGTTAAAACTAAGTTTGGAGGTGTTTAAATGACTATTTTTTTAAAGCCCAACATCTATTTTTTAAAATAGCCAAACGGCTAGTTTATTTTTCTAAAAAATATCCGTTTGGCCCGCCAAGGTCCCGGTCCCTTGACGGGCCAAACAGACCTGGTCCTAACGGTTTCTATGCAAGAACCGGCTCACAAAACCGGCCCAAGCCCACCTCTAACGGTCCTACCGGTCCCGGCCCACTTGGCACCCTTACCCAACCCCAACCCACGAAAACTTTGCTCTCTTCTTCTTCTTCAACCTTAGGATTTCCTTCACACATAGACATACCCAAACTCTCATTTCTTCTATTTTCTAGATTGCCAAGTTTTATTGGACATTCACTTAAAATTTAAGAAAATTCAACGGCACTGTGTGAAAGAAGACAAAGATGGAGAAAACGGTGTAGAATTTCCTGTCATTTTTATTTTTAAATTTTTAAAGTATTATATTTGTTTAAAAAAGTAAATATATAGAAAAAAAGAAGTACTAGTACAAACTAAATCTAAGTCTTTGAAACTCCATCAGCACACATGGTATGTATCTAAGAAGCCATGGAGCATTACTGGATAGTATCCTACTGGAGGGGATCCCACCTGTGTTTTTGCAAGTTGCCTAAGGAGACGGCATATTTAGCTTGAAATAATTCGTTCTAGTTAGATGCCTACATTAATTGCAAATAGTCAAGATTTCAGAAACTACGATGACAAGTCCTAATTTAAATTTTGAATCTCTATTCTCATCAATAGTGAGTACCTTGTATAAGAGAGTAACATATTGTCCTATTTTCTTGTCATTTTCACACACGCACCCCCACTCCAATCTATACATGTGGGGAACCTTCGCCAAATGCCTATTCAAAATGGCTAAACCAACCTTTTGACCAAACGCGCTTGCATCTGCGCAATTACCAAATAGTAGGCAGTGGACAATTTTTCCTTCCAGAAAAGCTCAAGCTTCCTTCCTATCATCAAAACCCAACTTTTTCTTTACTCTCTCTCTCTCTCTCTCTTTGCCTTTATCCCCTCAATTTCATGCATGTCTATTGATTTGGAAAGCTAAGCAAATAACCCTATATATCTATTCCTTTCAAGTCAAGCAAGAATACAATTCATCCAAAAAAGCAACACAAAAAGAAGAAAAAGAGTTTTAAAAATCCTATCTGTTTATCTATTTTTATTCAGACTTACCTCATTTTGTTAAAAAAAAAACAATCATTTCGAGGAGTCTCAGAAATTTCACCTTTGATATCTCCTGTATTGATTCTTCATGGATATGGTGTCGTGCGCTTACAGAGATGCAACGGCACAGAGACTATCAAGAACTAAGTACCATGAGAAAAGCACAACGAACAACTTACACCAAAAACCAAAAATTCCCTTTTTAACCTCCTCCTACTCCGACGATGAATTTCCCTACCCGTTTGGCGAATTGGATGTGGACTTGACGGAATCGGAGCTCCGGGAAACCGCGTACGAGATCCTCGTCGGAGCTTGCCGTAGCTCCACCTCCGGCAGGCCGTTGAAGTTTGTTTCCAGTTCTGAGAGATCGTCATCGTCGTCGATGATGTCATTGTCGCCGTCGTTTCAGAGGTCGGTGACGTCGACGGCGGCGAGTAAGGTGAAGAAGGCGCTTGGACTGAAGTCGAGGAAGAAGAATTCGGACTCAGTAGTGAGTGGGAATAAAAAGGGTTCTACGACTGTGGGTGAGTTGATGAGGGTCCAAATGAGGGTTTCGGAGACCACTGATTCTAGGGTCCGACGAGCCTTCTTAAGAGTAGCTGCTGGCCAGGTTTTTGTTCATCTTTTCTTTGCTGATAAAATTTTATTTGACACACTTTCCTTTGTATAGTATGTTTAGAAAAGAACGACACACTTCTTCATTTGGAAACAATTAACTTTACGCTTTCAGTATTACCCTTAATGAAACTTTTAATTAATTGAGCACCCTAGGACTTATGGTTCATCAAAGCCGGATGTGTGGTAGGCACACGATAGAATGCCGAGCCTAGTATTTAAGTGGAGAAAGGCAGATGAGGGGGCTCATTGTCCACGGAGTTCCAAAGCTGGAAACTTCTTTGTTACTTGTCCACGGAGTTCCAAAGCTGGAAACTTCTTGGTTACCAAAAAAGGAATAAAAGGATTAATTTGCAGCAACTGAACTGTCAAGTTACACAGAGTGATTTCAGATTTTAAGCAGGTCCTTGTTGATAGAACTGATGTTCTTTTCTCCATCATTTCTAGTATAATCACATGACGTCAAGATTTTTTTTTTTAATCACTAATACATCCGTTTAAAAGATGGCCAACAAGTTTATTGATGTCCTTCAGAAACCATGTTTTTGGTATCCTTGGTTATAAATGATAGGTTAAGAATAACAGAACGGATGATTCTTATGGGCAGTGCGATGAGTATGTGTAGCGTTTTAGCTACTATTGGAAAATAAAAAGCAGTAAAGAAAATGCAAGAAGATTCTAAAAAAAGGTTTTTCATCGACAAAAGATGGAAATTACACTGATTCCTAATATATTAGTACTAAATTCCTCCGGCTGTGACAAGTGTACTGATCCAATCATAAATCAACACCCTAGTACTATTTCCCAACGGATAAAAAGTTGGCAGGACACTGTCATTCTAAAGGGCTAGGCCATACTTTTTTAGGCAAGCATAATAGCTAAAAACCTAAGGGACTAAAATGATAATATGAAACTATTCTTATTTCTGGATTTGGGCCCAACTCCATCAGACCCTTCTCTTCATTTCTTCTTCATTCATTTCAAGCTGAGCGGATAGTCCGTTCCGCTACTTCCCGCTCCCCTTTGAGAATGTCGACAATCAAGGTCGAAATTCTGGGAATTGAGAAGTGAGGAAGGAATAATCCTCCCAAGTAGCATCCTCCGTAGCTAAGTTGGTCCATTGAACCAGCATTTGGGTCACCACCCGATTCTTATCATTCGCCGATCGAGAATTGCCGCGGGCTCGGCCAAAAGTTGACCATCTGGTTTGCTCAAGGGTGAATCTTTTGCTGGAAAAACATTTGGCCCAAGCTTCTTTTTCAGTTGGGACACCTTAAAGACCAGATGAATTCAGGATTCACTGGGAAGCTGGAGCTCATATGCCACTGGACTAATCTTCTTGACTACTCGGTAAGGTATATAGAATTTAGAGGCTAATTTTAGATTCTTCCTTAATGCAACTGACGTTTGCCTGTAGGGCTGTAGTTTGATGAAAACCATATCCCCTACCTCATAAACGCTCACTCCTTTTACTATCTGCATATTGTTTCATTCGAAGCTGAGCCTTGACCAGATTCTCCTTCTATTGCTTGTTCACCATTTGTCTTTTCTTTAGCATTTGATTAACTGCTCCCACTTAGATTGTGTGGCTGAGGAGGTTCGTATCCATAGAGAGCCTGAAATGGGGTCATACCTATTGCCGATTGAAAATTGGAATTATACCAAAATTCTATTGGGGAGAGCTATTTGTTCCATCCTTTGGCTTTTGGCCTGTCACACGCCTTAGATAGGACTCAAGGCATCTGTTTAATCTCTCTGTTTGCCCATCCGTTTAGGGGTGATAATGCTGAACTTAATTTGAGCTGTACCTGCATGCTTTTAAAAAGCTCTTGCCAAAAGAGACTTACAAAAATGGGATCTTTGTCCGACTCGATAGAGCAGGGCATTCCATGTAGTTTGCACACAAAATCTAGGAAGGCTTGAGCTAGTTGAGTAGCATTGTAAGGATGAGACAAAGCTATGAAGTGAGCCTACTTAATACATCAGTCTACCGCCAACAAAGTAACATCTTTTCCATGCGACTTTGGTAGACCCTCAATGATGTCCATGGATATGTGCTCCCAAGCCCTTCCGGAATTGGTAATGGTTGCAACAAGCCGGGGTAAGCCACACTTTCATCTTTGTTTCTTTGACAAATTTCGCATTCTTGTACAATGGTCTTCACATCCTTAATCATTTTTGGCCAATAAAAAATGGATTTTAACTTTTGATATGTTGCGTGTATACCTGAATGTCCTCCCCAAGTTGATGAATGCATGTTGTGAACCAGTTTGTTCCTGAGGTTCTTCTGATTTCCAATCCAAACCTTCCCTTGAAATCTTAGCAATCCCAACTGGAATGTGACTTCAGGTACTGCTTTTGGATTTATAGATAGCTTGGTGATTAGTTCCTGGCCTCACTATCTTCTTCGTAGCTTTCCTGGACTTCCTAGGCCCATTTGGGCTGGGTCACACTGAGACTCAAACATTCTAAGTCTGATTGAACCACTTTGGTTCCTCCCCCTTCGAGACAATGCATTAGCTATAATGTTTCTTTCCCTTGCCTATAATGTATTTCATAACTTAATCCCATCAATTTCGTTACCCATTGTGTTGTAATGATGTAGTGATGCGTTGGTCTCTTAGGAATTTTAGACTCAAATGATTTATCTGGATCACAAAGTGATTGGGCGGGAGGTATAGTCTCTATCTAAGTTGCTCGGACACGGGTGCGAGTGTCCGACACGTGTCGAATCCTGAGGTCGGATCCTTCCAAATGTAAATTCTAAAATTCGGGGATATGGATCCTAGTACGGATAGGGGTGCGAGGATTATGCTAAAAATAATTTAAAAAAATAAAAAAAATAAAAAAAATAAAAAATCTCTAAATTATAAGAAATTTTGTGGATACTTACGTATAACAGTATAACTTGTAAAGCATGGATTTATTTTTATTCTAAAGTTGTAGATAAATAAAGAATTGATTTTCTGGATACGGTATGCTCTTTCCTTCAGATTTACCCTAGTTTTGGTTCTTATTTCGGGAATCAACTTGTATCTCGTCTCGAATTTTTCCGTCCGTCGTGGTCAAAGTACCCAGAATTGTTTGACCAGATCCGGTACGAATCTCATACTCACATCCATACTAGTGGCGTGTCGACACAGGTGCGGTACCTAAACCGCCATGTCTGAGCAACTTAGGTCTTCATTTCTCAACGGCCAGAAGAAGAGCTATGAGCTCTTTGTCATATGCTGACAGGCCCAAGTGCTTTGGGCTCAAGGCTTGGCTCAAAAAAGCAATGAGCCTATTGTGCTAAGAAAGCACTGCCCCTACGCCTAGTCCACTGGCGTCGACTTCAACAACAAATAGCTCCGTAAAATCTGGCAGAGCTAATACCGATGCTTGAGTCATGGCCATCTTCAAAGCTTCAAAAGCCTTAGTAGCAGCGCCGTTCCACACGAAACCACCCTTTTTTAATAAGACTGTTAAGGGCTTGCTAATCACAGTGTAATTTTTAATGAGTTGGTAATAACCTGTTAAACCAGGGAACCCTCGTAGACCCTTAATTGCAAACAGGTTTAGGCCACTTTGAACGCTTAGCAAACAGCTGATGCTCAGTTAACAACTTAAACACCATGCTATGTGTTCCATATGTTCTCCTAATGAAACACTGTAGACCAAGATATGGTCAAAAAAAGACCAAAACAAACTTTCTTAAATATGGTGGGCCAAAATGTGGTGCATTAGGGCCTGAAAGGTAGCTGGTGCCTTTGTAAGACCAAACGGCATACCAGTGTACTTCCACTGCCTATGATGCGTCTTAAAAGCTGTTTTGTGTTCATGACCCGCCTTCATCCTTATTTGATGATACCCCGATCATAGGTTCAATTTAGAATAAATTTGAGCTCAATTTAGCTCATCAAGCAAGTCTTCCACCACGAGAATCGGGTACTTGTTTTTAATTGTGGTATTAGTGAGCCTCCTATAGTTAACACACATCCTCTAAGATGAATCTTTTTTAACGGGGATAACTGGAGATGCAAATGGGGATGTAGTTACCGTCCCTGCTTCCAGCATTTCACGGATACTCTTTTCTATTATGTCTTTCTGCTCGTGTGAATACCTATAGGGTCTTTGATTAATAGATTTAGAACCTGGCAATAACTCAATTGCATGATCACATGATCTCTCGGGGTAAAGTGGTTGGTTCACTAAACACCAAATTAAACTCCTTCAAGATTTTTTCCACCCGGGCTGGAATTTGTTCACTGTTGGCCCCTACTGATTCCAGTTGACAAGTTTGGGCCACCCAATTACATTCTCCTTGACGTAATAAACCTGCAATCAGCTTGGTATCGTTATGACCCAATCCAATTGAATCATGATAACTAACCAAGGTTACCATTCTTGTGCCTCTCATGAATGTGACACTATGGGGCCTGATATGCAAGAATAGGTGCCATCAAGTCAATCCAATCCATGCCGAGCAACAAATCACATCCACCAACCTTCATCACACGAAATTCAAATTCGAAACCCTCTCCTTGCATCTGCCATCCAACCTCACGGCATATGGCACTGGTAACCTAGACTTCTCCATTGGCAACCCGCACTCTCATAGGTCTGACCAATTTTTGCACATCCAATTGTAACAAAGCTGCTAATTGTGGATCAATAAAACTGTGGATGGCTCCACAATTGGTTCACTTTTCAAAAGCCCCGCAATTTTAATGGTATGGGCTTCTGTATGGGCCATCCAACACACTAATCGCCGCTTACTCCTCTTTCCCGTTATTTTCAAGTTTGCTCAGACTCATCTTTAACTCCTGAACTTTACCCTTTCTCTACTGTAGTCTCACCCTCACTGCCTTCCAATGTGTTAAGCGCCTTGGTTTTGTATTTATGCCCCGTAGCCCATTTTTCATGACAGCTATAACATAGCTTTTTATCTCTTAGGGTTTCCAAAGAGGGTGTCTTATTCAGGTTTAATGGACTTCGGGCCACATATGGTGTAATAGCTTTGATGTTTTGGTTGGCTTTTGGGCTTGGGGGAAAAGTAATCCTGAGTTGGGTAGTGGAAATTCTTGGGCCTTGGACGGTTTTATAAATGGCTGATAGTGTATTCTCATGGAGTTTAGCCACCTCCATAGCGTCTGTCAATGTGGATTAGAAGCTCGAACCATGGATTGTAATCCACCCACAAAAGAATAAACAAAGTATGCTTCATTTAATGAGGGATTAATCAGTAAAAACAAAGTTCTTCAAACATGTTAAAATAACTTTCCACATCAGGCCACTGTTGCAGCCTATTTAAATCAATGACAATATCCATGGGCCTTATATTGCCATACCTACGACATACGTCCAAACAAAAAGTCTCCCAAGCAATTGCTCCATCATATAAACATCAAACCAGGTGTCCATTTTCTCCTTGATGTGCATAGCGACATAACTCATCTTTTCGTCTGCTGATACTTGATAAAGCTCACAAAAAAAAAAATAAAAAATTCGCACGTTCCGATCCAACCCCTTGGGTTTTTACAGTCAAGCTCAGGGAAAGATAACTTGACTTTTGGGCCTCTAAACTGCTGGTTTGTGTTTATTGGGGTAAGGGAGTTTGTCTGAATATTGGGTTGAATACTAGGTTGTGTAGTGAGTTCGTAAGTTGGTAAGTTGAACATTGCGCTGGGCACTGGACTGCACAAAAGAACTATTCAGAATAGCTTGGTATGCAAGGGGTGGAAAGAAAATTTGAGGTGTGGTGTTATGTGAAGTGACAGGAGATGAAACTTGGCTATAATTACCTCTCACCGGATAGTCTAACGGATAGTCTAATCCGCCACAGTATGCTGAGCTAGTTAAATCTAGTAGCTAGATGTCACGACCCTAGGCCATGACACGTATTTTCTGCTTTTGGCCTAGGTCCGCACCGATTTGTCTTCCAGGTTACGCCACCTCGAGCCCTAAAAGCGCGCGTACAATGTGAACTCGTGTCATGCCTTATAAAGCTCTTCACTTCCTCTTCCATTCCAATGTGGGATTCGCCTAAGGTGACATGTGCACCCCTTCTTTAGAAATTTGCCAACTTAGAAGCCTGCCAGTCCTGCTTGATCCGCCCTCATCAGTCCGCCCTTCGTTATGGGCATCACATTCCCCCCTCCCCCCTTTCCCCTTCCCCCGAGGACTCAACGTCCTCGCTAATGTTTGCCTCACCATCGTATTGAGGGAGATTCGGCTTTGATGCCGTATTTGTCACGACCCAAGCACATGACACGTATTGTTCGCTTTGGGCCTAGGCCCACACGGATTTGTCTTTTGGGCTACGCTACCTCGAGCCCCAAAAGCGCGTGTACCATGTGAACTTGTGTCATGACTTATAAAGCTCTTCTCTTCCTCTCCCATTTCGATGTGGGATTCGCCTATGGTGGCACCCCTTCTTCAGAAGCTTGCCAACCTAGAAACCTGACAGTCCTGCTTGACCCGTCCTCCGTCATGGGCATCACACTAGATGGGCCTCACCTTCATTACTTGATGGTCTTGTTTATCTGAAGTGGGAAATTCATTGACATGGATTGGTTGGAAAATGGGATTCATTTAAAATGTGTTGCTAAATGAGTTTGATACACATTTATAGATAAAAATAGTACTGGAATGTTCTTTAAACTGCACCTTAATGGTTAGATTGTTTCTTGTACATTCCAGCTTGGAAGGCGTCTTGAGTCAATGGTTCTACCACTGGAGCTCTTGCAGCAGTTCAAAACCTCAGATTTTCCAAATCCGCAGGAATATGAAGTATGGCAGAGGAGAAACTTGAAACTACTTGAGGCTGGACTTGTCTTGCATCCGTACTTGCCTCTGGATGAGATAGACACACGTCCTAGACAGCTTCAGCATATTATACATGGGGCTTTGGTAAAACCCATGGATACGGGGAAGCACAGTGAATCAATGCAAGTACTCAGGAATCTTGCGACATCCCTCGCCTGCAGATCATTTGATGGGTCGAGTCCCGAGATATGCCATTGGGCAGATGGCACTCCATTGAATATCCGATTCTACCAAATATTGCTTGAAGCTTGTTTTGATGTGAACGATCAGACCTCTGTTATTGAAGAAGTTGATGAGGTCTTAGAAATCATAAAGAAGACTTGGGTAATACTTGATATAGACCAGATGTTCCATAATATTTGCTTTTCATGGGTTTTATTTCATCGATATGTTTCAACCAGCCAAGTTGAAAAAGACCTGCTATTTGCCGCTGATAATCTGTTATCGGAGGTAGCAAATGATGCCAAGGCAGTAAAACAGCCAAGTTGCTCTCAGACCTTGAGTTCTCTGCTTGGCTTGATCCTAGGTTGGGCTGAGAAAAGGCTGCTTGCATATCATGACAGCTTTTACAGGGACAATGTTGATATCATGCAAAGTCTTCTCTCTATGGGTTTATCAGCTACCAAAATTTTGGTCGAACACAATTCGCGCAACTATCAGAAGAAGAAGAAAGAGGTTGATGTTGAATTTAGCAGCGTTGATACTTACATCAGGGCTTCGATGCTCAGCGCCTTTTCTCAGGCAAGTTGGTCTTTGCGGTTTAGTTAACCTCACCATGTAGTACAAACATCATATCGAGAACTCCAATTTGCATTATTAATTTAAGGGGGTTTCAGTGTTTTCCTGCCCTCTTTCTCAGGAATCTAGAATGACGTCGTTGGTACTTTACCTATATTTCTCATCTCAGATACCCCCTGACTTGAAGCGAGAGTTTTTTCCGCTCTCACAGAAAGTACTTCCTGGTAGTGTAGAGCTTCATAAGGATACTGATAATCTATATTTTTGTGCTGTATGTATTTCGCTCTCCTTCTCACAGATTGCAAATTAAAACTGTCTTCTGTCCCCTGAATTGCATTTGAATCTTTCTAGCTTTAGTTTTTTCCTGGCATTTTCGAACTTTTCCCATTTATTTCTGGAGTTTATTTAATCCTTCTAACTTTCATGATTTGGTCTAAGTTAATTCTTGCTCCATTGATGGAAAAAGTGACTAACTCTGCCTACTATGCCTAAAGACAGGAAAAGGAGAGGTTGATATCAAGCAGAAAGTCCTCTAAGAAACAGCAGAATTCACTTCCCAACCTTTCCATCCTGGCCCAAAATGTTACTGATCTGGCTTTCAATGAGAAGGAAATATATAGTGCTGTTCTGAAGAGATGGCACCCTATTGCAACTGGTGTAGCTGTTGCTACACTTCATGCTTGCTATGGAAGTGAGCTGAAGAAATTTGTTTCGGGGATAAGTGAGTTGACTCCAGATGCCCTACAGGTGCTGATAGCAGCTGATAAGCTGGAGAAAGATCTTGTACAGATGGCTGTTGCGGATGCTGTTGACAGTGAAGATGGAGGAAAGTCATTGATTAAAGAGATGACTCCTTATGAAGCTGAAGCTGTGATAGCAAACCTGGTGAAATCATGGATAAGGACTAGAATAGACAGACTTAAAGAATGGGTCAACAGGAATCTGCAACAAGAGGTATGTCTCCTTCTCCTGTTGTTTCTTTATTTTAGTGTTCAGTTTCTGTTCTTGTACTAATGTCTGGTGCCATGGACCATCACCATTGTGCTCAACACTGTCATCATATTCGGCATTAAGAAGCTGGAGGATTTGGGATTACCGTGTTGAAAATATTTCTTTCAGATTGTGAAATTCTTTTCCTGTAATTCCCTAATGTTTTGACACTACCCCTTAAGTGATAGCACAAAAGGGAAGAGCGCGAGCCCGTTTCACTCAACAAAAGTATAGCATTTAACTGTCAAGTCTACCCAGTATTATACACCTATTCTGTAATTTGTGTCTTATCTGCTAGTCTAAGATTTTCCTTCACTCAACTGGTATGCCTGGAAGCTGCCTCTCAATCCAAAAGGGAGAAAATTAATGGGATCTGTGTTCATCTTTGTTTTTGGCTCTCATTGTCTCACCTTCCCCCACCCCCACCCCCACCCCGAAACATAAACTATAGAAGAGAGAGAGAGAGAGAGAGAGAGAGAGAGAGAGAGAGAGAGAGAGAGAGAGAGAGAGAGAGAGAGAGAGAGAGAGAGAGAGAGGAGAAGAGCTGTAGTGCAAGTCCCAATTTAACTATTCTACTGGCACCGATTAGCGAATATTTTTGTTAATTAGAGAGGTTAAAAGTGTGATACCTCTTTTGTCGAACAACACTTGTTACTCACACAAACTCTTTTTTGAGCTTGAAATGTGTGGAGATGATAGTGCTGTTGCTTCCTTCATATGTTGACTTCTTTAATGATGTATGACCTAAATCTTTACATTGACTACTTGAATCATCTGAAATTAAAGGGCAGCCCGGTGCACAAGGCATCCTGCATTCAAGCAGGGTCCGAGGAACGCGAGATGCCTTGTGCATCGGGCTGCCCTTTATTTCAGATGATTCAAGTAGTCAATGCAAAGATTTAGGTCAGACATCATTAAAAGAAGTCAAACGCATAAAGGAAGCAACATCACCTGAAATTGGAAGAGGAAAATGGATATGGTCTGCCCGTGCTGGTTGGTCATGCTGTATACAAACCTTAAACACACAGCTAAGTAGTACAACATCACCTGACCTTTTGCCTCCTTTTGTAGGTCTGGAACCCTCATGCAAATAAAGAGCGATTTGCTCCCTCTGGAGTGGAGGTCCTACGCAGCATAGATGAGACTTTCGAAGCATTCTTTTTGTTACCAATACCTATGCATCCAGCTTTGCTTCTAGAGTTAATGAATGGCCTTGATGGATGCCTTCAGAACTACATATTGAAGGCTATATATGGCTGTGGTAAATATTAATTTGGCTGCAAAGTATAAAATGGTGTAACAGTTACGTTATAGACCATTAATTTCTGGTGTGGTTGCAGGATCTCGAAGTACCTTTGTTCCAACTATGCCTGCTTTGACTAGATGCTCAGCTGGGTCAAAGTTTAGTGTGTTCAGGAAGAAAGAGAGGCCTCCTATGGTTTTGCATAAGAAATCTCATAGTGGGACCACTGATGGAGATGATTCTTTCAGTATACCTCAGTTGTGTGTCCGTATTAATACTTTGCACTGCATACGAAAAGAATTGGATGTGCTAGAGAAAAGGACAATTTCCCAACTGAGGGATAATTTACGTGTTCATGATGATAATCTTGTTAATGTGCTGGGCAAAGGTTTTGAGCTGTCAGCAGCTGCTTGTCTGGAAGGGATCCAGCAGCTTTCTGAGGCAATTGCATATAAAGTCATCTTCCATGAGTTGAGTCATGTCTTCTGGGATTACCTTTATGTAGGGGATGTTTCATCATCCTGTATTGAACCTTTCCTACAGGAGCTGGAGAAAAACCTTGAGATCATATCAGCAACAGTTCATGACAGGGTCCGGACACGTGTAATCACTAAAGTAATGAAAGCCTCTTTTGATGGATTCCTGTTTGTTTTGCTGGCCGGAGGACCTTCTCGTTCTTTTTTATTGGCTGATGCTGCAATTATTGATGAAGATTTGAAGTTCCTAATGGATCTATTCTGGTCGGATGGGGATGGATTGCCAGCTGACCTTATAGACAAGTTTTCAACTACTTTGAAAGGCATTCTTCCTCTTTTCCACACTGATACTGCTATTCTAATTGAGCAATTTGAGCATGCAGTTCAAGATAATTTTGCCCCTTCAGCTAAATCCAGACTTCCCTTGCCTCCTACATCAGGTAACTGGAGTCCAACCGAGTCCAGCACCATTATGCGCGTTCTGTGTTATCGAAATGATAAAATGGCAACTAAGTTTCTAAAGAGGAACTACAACTTCCCAAAGAAACTGTAACCATTCACATGGTTGGAAAATGAGTGAGGTGATGTTAGCCAACTGTAACACTGGATCTTGGATTAGGTTGTTCATATTAGGCAGCTGCGTGATTATTTTGTACAGAATACTTGTGATTTATTGAAGGCATATGACTTGATTGTGAGTAAGTTAACAGAGGAAAACGTCAGTTTGTAAAGTGAGATCTTGAGGACTACTGTCAAGGGAGTGAAAGCATATCGTGTATATGTGAAGAAGTGCTACAAAGTTTATCTTATAGACGACTACATTACCAGCTGAATGGATGTCATTCTTGTTCCAAACCTTCTATGTACCTTTCCAAATGTTCTTTCTCCCTGATAGGTAAAATCCTAATGCTTTTTGGATATGTAGCTGTATTTTCTTTGTTTTGTGTTTTATTATGTATTCCGAAAAGAAAGGTTTCTTGAGCTTTTTCCTATGGAAGTTGAGAGAGAGAGTTTGGTTTTGTTCCTGAGATATGCTTAACTGCTTGAAGTGGGTGGTTTGTTTAACCATATATGTTTTTTACTTGAAAACTTACATTGCCAAAATGACACTCCCAATTTTAGTATGGCGAACTATGCTCGACAATGCGGCAAAAGTTTTTGGAAGTTCCTGCAAGTGGTTCTCTCTTTTGCATTCCACTTAAGATTCCGCTAGACGAACCAAAAATGTGACTTGATCTACACTTGATGTTAATATATTTCAGAGTTCCACTAGACCATAGCTGCTGGGAACAAAAGATGTGACTTGATCAACAGTGCATGTTGCTTCCAGATTCTATGCAACTCATGTAAAATTAGACTCTGGATCCTTATTTTGCATTTTTAGACATGATACATCATAGTTCATATCGCCTGGCATCATTAAACACGTTGTCTTGTGATATATGGGATTTATTTGTTAATAATCATATCATGCTTACACTTAATACTTGATTGATTATTATAAGCAGCGGAACCAATCTTAATACCAAAATCACATGTAATCTAGACAACTAGATAATAAAGTTTTACAGGTTAAACATAACTTTTCAGTTATGTGAGCCTTCAGTTCCACATCGTCTTATTGGAATCTCCCCCACCCACATGATCATGATCCCCGAACGTTTCACGATTTTCTACCGTGTTACCCAAAAAATATTCGGAAATAACAATTTCGTGTGAGCGAAATTCTCTAGGAAAAAGAGGCACAAAATTTGGCCACCCTCTCTGTCCTCCCTCTAGGTAGAAAACTGATCACATCCAATTCACACCCAATTAAGGAATATGAAACGGTCGTTACAATAATAAAATCCAACGCGAGGCGGGGTTGAATCCACATGGAGTTTGAAGTGGTGTTGAGGTAAACACTCAAGAGAGAAACTCGGAATAACTAAATTTATCTTCCAAACAAAAGTGGGTAACTGTTATCTAAATAACTGCTAAGAGATTTAACTAACTAGTGAGCAAATAATGGTTGAAATGTTTCAAATGTTTTTATCAAATAAGCAAAAGCCTAGGGTTGTAACCTTAACCTAGGTGTAAATCTAATGGGTAAAGTAAATCTATGCTTGCTTGGTAGATCGGGGTTTGTTATGACTCTCAATACTCAAGTACCCACTCAATACCTCTCGGTTAATGAGTGATTATCCCCAAATTGGCTTTCTCAAGACCAAATAAGTAGCAATCAAAACATTGAATATGAGTCCAGTTGGATTATCCCTATCTCTAGTTCAAATCCTTTAATCAAACTAATCAAAACTTCAACTACTTCAATTTCTTGTTAGCCAAGTTTTCCTAAACTAAGTTCCTCTTTCTCAAGGAAGAACTAAGTCAAATAGACATGAATTAATATCTGCAACCATTAATTCTAAGTATAAAGCATAAACAAGGCTGAATAACATCCACCCAATCAATAGCAAGCACTAATATTAAACACCCACTAGAGTTGATCGCAACCCTAGATAAAATCTTGCTACTCATAATAATTGACATAGAAAAATAAAAAGAAGTAATTGAAGACATAAAACTAGAATTAAAGTGAAAAATAAATGGGTCTTCTCTAATTGTTGCTCCAAGTTGCCCAAAATAGCTAAATATAACCGATAGCTGCTGCTATAGTACAAAAATTGACCTAAAAAAGTGTTCCTAGTCTATTTACAGTGTTCTGAAATTCTTTGACAAAAATACCCTTCAGAGGGTTCTGCGGCCGCGCATAAGCTTCTGCGGCCGCACAATTTTGTTGTGGACCGCACGTTGAGGAGGCTTCAGACTTGTCTATTGCAACCTCTCTGATCTTTCAGTCTTCAGCAATGCGAATCTCAAGTGCGACCGCAGTTTTTGGCCTGCGGACCGCATTTCTGCATGATATCCCTGAAGCTTCAGTTTCTCCTTTGCGGCTGCATATCATGTTCTGCGGACCTCACTGTTCTTTGCACTTCTCCTCTTGATTGTTCTGAGTTGGAATATCTCCTCTTTAAGTTAGATTTTGTTGTTGAGCTTACATTCTCCAGCACACCTGCAATTCACATATTTTCATTAGATTCGAAAACAAAAACCACTTCTTTCGGACTAAAAACTAAAGCAACAAGGTACTAATAAGTGGTTATAATCCACACTTATCAACTCCCCAAAACTTAAGTCTTTGCTTATTCTCAAGCAACTAGATTAGTTCCTTCCTTCCCTCAATGAAAGTTCATTTCAAAGAGTTACTTATAAGTCATTTATACTCAGTTGGTACTAACAATTAGCCACAATACTCATGCATTCTAAACAAGGTGTCAAAATTTTCAAAAATGTGCAACTTGCATGTAACTCTAGTGTGACATTTGAGCTTCACGAATTGACTTCATTCATCAAGGACTCTTGTTCTTTCATGTAAATCATGGTGGACTCCAAACCTTTCCTCTTCTACCTTCCATTTTCCATGCTCACTTCAAGATTTCACACTCAATTTCTAGAGCAATAAATGTTTCACTCTTCTCTTACAAAGGAATGTCACAAGTAAAGCTTCAAGTAGCATAGGCTACCTTCCATTTTCCACGCTCACTTCAAGATTTCACACTCAATTTCTAGAGCAATAAATGTTTCACTCTTCTCTTACAAAGGAATGTCACAAGTAAAGCTTCAAGTATCATAGGCTTGTCCCTCATGTAAATCTCCACTAATAATAGGACTTCTTTCGGGTTGTAATGAAGGCTTTTGGATCGGGGTAGGATACCATATGGGATGTAAGAGGTTATACCCTTCTTTAAGCACTTCACATCACATTTCTTGGCTCACACTTGCCAAACCCTCTTAGAGGCATTTCTTTTTCTTGGGGGCTAGATGGACTTGCCATCACTCTTTATTAACCATTTCAATCTTTCTCTCTCTTGATGTTTATTCTAGAGGTGCTTGCCTCATTCAATTTCATCAATCTCCCTTTTTGTTCTCTTTTTTGTGTTTCTTTTTGTTCTTTCTTTTCTTGCTTTCTCTTTCATGAAGATCATTTCTTTTCTCTCTTTTCAATGCCCTAATACCTATTTTAGATTCCTCAACTTCTCCTCAAACTTAGGCTTTGAGCCACTTACTACATATAAGTGCTTAGGAAGGTTCAAGTGCGAAGAGAGGATTATGTTCAAAATGGGTAGAGGCTTATATCATGATTAACAACAGAGAAAGGCTAAAGACTCAAAGAGGTTGACTAGGGATAACGATCATATGATGGGAATAGAAAGCTCAAACGGTCCAAGGAAAGCCTACAATCATCTTTCAGACCTAGCAAACTTAGAATTTCGCCTTGAAGCACATTCAGAGCAAGTTCTAGACTATTCACTCAAGTACTTGGACTAGCAACAAAATTTCATCTCACCTCTCATACAACTAGACCGTAAAAGAGGATAGAGTCTAAAACCCACAATAATCACAATTGTTGCTCTCAAATGCACACGCAAGTATACGTGGCCGTACAAGTAATAAAATGATAAATCGAGTGTCGAACCCACAAAGACTTGTGTTAACTACCCACTAATTTCACCAAGATCGTTATTCAGTCGAGTCAATCAGAGTTCAAAAGTGTGATTATGCTAAGCAACAGATGTAACAAGTAACTAATTAATCAAGCAGACAATAGTTGTTGTGTATTCAGTAGAGGTGAATATTCCAGGGTTGTAATCGATTCACCAATCCTATTGCATTCTAATTAACTCTCCCTTTCATACATCGCTCATGGTTACTAAATAATCAAATAATTGCTCTCATAGTATTCTCTCGAATTACTACTTGCCTATTAAAAATAGATTAACGCCTATATTCCTATGGAATCAATCTATTAAGAACACATTAAGATTACGATATTCAAATTGAGCATGGTGACTAGGTATATTCCTTTCCTAACCACAAATCCGCCCCCACTTAGAGTTAAGATCATGCTCTCTTCAATTCTTCTCTAATCTAGACGTAGCTTTACCAAGTATAACATAAATAGTAAATAGAACCCAACTGTTGGCCAGACAATTAAGCAATAAATCACAGAATTGAAGAAACAACCATATATTAGAAAATTATAATCAAGGTTAAGTCAACTTCAAACAACAATATTCATGGCTAAATCATAACCCCAGAACTTATGGGTTTTAGCCACTCACGATAAAAGTATACAATTTCATAAGTGTTGAATAGTTGAAAATACTAAGAAAGATGAAGAAAAACTGAGAATCCTTGCTCCCGAGTGTTCCGTGTGTGTATTTTCCTCTCAAAGTGGCATCTCCCCCTCCAATATAGGTTTAGACTTGATTTTATACGAGTTGGGGGTGTCTTGGGTCAAAATAACCTTGTCTCGGTCGAGGTAGGAAACTTTCCCGTCACCCAGAGCCTAAGGTAGCGTAGGGCGTTGGCGCTGGTGCTGGGAATTTTGGAGTTCTAGTTTTTATGCCACAGGTAGCGCCCCACGCTAGCTTGGGCGCTACTTTGTGGTACTTTTCCATTTCATCCTCCTTTTCCTTCAAATCTCACACCTTCATCCCATATTGCCTCCGGATGATTCTTACATATAAAAATACCATGAATTAGCACAAGTTATTACATTACACATCCGAAATCTATGAAACATGAGTAAAATGCGAGGCAATATGCATATAAATATATATATATATATATACTTTAAGCCAAATATCAACACCCCATACTTAGACTCTTGCTCTCCCTCAAGCAATGGAACTATAAAATACACCCTAACAAGGTACATATCAACCATGAGGAGCAATTTAATTTTTAATCATACACTCTACCCTTGACTATGATCGATACTGGAATTCAAGCATGAACATACGAAATTCACATTCTTCCCGTTTTAAACATGCCCAAGTATAAACAACTTAACTCAACCAATTCAAACAACCCGTCCATAACCACCCTACCTCAAGAGCTGACTCGTTACCACTAAGAACCCTCAACTCGCGCACTCACCCAATAAGAGAATTTCACAACATTACCAATCCGTCATGAGATCATGTGCCCTCAACAATAAACAAGAGAGTGAATATAGAAATAGTCAACACATTCAAATATGACTTTGAACATAAATTAAAGACATTACATAATTGAACAAAAGTCGCTCACTCTCACAAAGAATTTCATGTGCATCCCGTGGTCGTACCATAAGCTTGACCGTAGTGTACACCTCTACCAATATAAGCTAGCCAAGTATAGGACTTTATGGGTTTTAATGTAAGCTAAGGGACTGGTAGGATACATTTAAGAATAGAGACTAACCCTCCTAAGTACTTTAATACACTACATTCAAGAATCGAGCACATTTTCTTAACCAATTCACTCGCCACAAACTATACACAACATAGCCCTTTCTTAAATTAAGCACTTCTACATCCCCACTATCACGAATTAGTAAGATTAGAAGGTGTGTGTTTTTCTTCTTTTTGATTATCAACATTATTTGTATATTTTTTTTCCTGCAATTTTCTTTTCTCCTTTTTTTTACACACACTCCATACATTAAGATTCATCGGCTAGTGGTATTTTTCACAACTTTAGTGCATTTTGTGGGCCCTTCCATGGTTCCACTTGAAAGCTACTTCCCAAATCTCTCACCTTACTTCTTTTAGCACCTAATTGCCTTTGGAGGTAAAGGTTCAACAAGTTCAAATTAAAAACAAAATAGGGATATGGCTTGTAATGTGGGTGCAGAAGAAAAGGTCTATAGGCTCAAAGGGGCTTGCAACGGGAAAATTTTATTTGTAAGTTACAAGAACATCTATGATCAAGCAATAAACGCCTACTTCATCTCCTAGACTAGCACAACTTAATGATTTCTCTTCGATTAACACACAGAAAAAGTTCTAGACTACACAGGATAGCACAAAATATCACAACTCCTCACACACACATTGCATATGACGCAACCAAGACGGTTTTGTTCAACTCTCAAGTAAAGCAAGCACATATAGTTGAGAAATTTTAAGAAATAATGCAGTAGGTAACATACAAGTCTAACAACTAAGAAAATGAGTCACAGAGTAAGATATTTATATTACTTAGGCATCATAATTCAAATCAAATATGACAGGAAGACAGAGCGCATACCATAGCCTAATGTGCCTGCACCAAACATGTCAACAGGTATCTTAGAGAAACTCAGTTTTCTTCTTATCCTACTCCTAAAAAGCTAAAAACAAAATTCCCAGTTCGAGCTACACCCTTGGAAAAGAACCGATGCCTAAAGAAAAACCAAGAGATACTACCTAACTATCCTAAAAAAAAAAAACATCTTTTTGGTGTTTTTAATCGGACTTTAATCCCTCAAGAAAACTGTCCAAAAGATCCATCGTCGGAAAAGGTCCGCGCTTTTTCTGATTTTTTTCTATTTTCGTTTTTTTTCTCTCTAAGAAACTAGACTATCTCTATTATGAGTTATAAAAGAAAAACTAATAAAAAAATAGTTGTATATAGTTACAATTCAAAAAGTAGTTCCCCCACCCCACACATAAGTTATGCCTAGTCCTTGATGCACAGAAGAATTCAAAACCAAGTAAGGTGGAAAGAAGAACTCCCCGCTAGTCGGATCCATGGGGGTCTTACTCGGATCCTTCATCCTCAGAACACTCACCAGCCGAAGCTCCGGGCTCATCATCATCTGCTCCCAGGGGACCAAATCCATAGGCCCCGTGATATCAGCACCAATATCATCCTCATCATCTGAGCCCTTGTGTGTGTTTTCATCCTCCGATGGGTGAATGGGACTGCCAAGCACAATCCCCAACATTTCCTTTGAAGAACTAGACATATCATAGTTTAGATGCATACGCTCCTCATTCGTCACACCCAACTTGCTCATTATCACATTCATGGAGTTATATAGATATCTGTTAAAATTTTCATCCCGCTTATTCTGCGCATCCTGGCTCAGCTTGGACATAGACTCCAACAAGGAAGTAATGTCCATCAGTCCATTTGGTGCCTCCACAACCTCATCATAACTGGGGTACTCAGGTACCTCATGAGAGAGCATGTATTGCATCAACAGATTACCAAAGAAGAATCTTTTTATTTTCTACCCAAACCGTGTGCGGGCTATCTCTCCCAGCATAATCTCACCCACATTGACGGGTCGCCCAGTAATAAGAAAAATGATTAAACACACCCGGGCTCGAGTGCACTCACTGTTGTGCTCCACCAGCATCAGTCTAGCCTACACAAAGTTCTGCCATACCTTGGCAGTTTTGTTGAAGTCAAATCGGATCATCTCAAGATGTGCATCATCTTTAGTCCTCATCCATTTTGCATTAGAATTGACGCCACATAGAATGTGATGAATATCCTTGTAGCTTGGGCACTTGACAAACTTTTGCAGCCTCCTCGGGTTAAGGCAATCAACTCCTAAGAATTTGCATAAGGATTCCCTATCCAATGGCACATCCTTTACTCAAACCCACGACATGAACCGATGCTCATTCCAATTTTCATATATCGCCCTTACCATGCTCAATTTTGCATGTCCCGGGCACTTAAGGAACTTGTCCATCTTCATATCTCTCAACCGGGCTAGAACATCGGGGAACTTCTTCTCCAAGCTGGTCTCATTAATCCCCATTTCAGAGACATACCGCCCATATGTCTCAAAGTTATGATACCACTGGATGGCATCCTCCTGAACCAGATCCAATTGGGTCTGTGGTCCCGATGGTGCCCTCCTTGAGCCGTCGGCAACATGCTTCCTTTTGTATTGGCGAGATGACCTTTCACCTTGGTTGCACGTTTTAGGAGAGGGAGCAGTAGTAGAGGACTTCCCCACTCCTTTTCCTTTATTAGCACGGTCACGAGCCACTGCAACCTACAACACAATAAACATGAATGTGAGAATGAATCATGAAATCCGCCTAAGGTTATAGTGAGAGTCAAAGATGACCACACACTTAAAACTGAAGGCTCTATGTAATATACTCACAATAGTGGTTCACAAGTGCACAAATATTTCACCACAAGGTGATGGGTACTCAAGACTTCCCATGCCACACAATTATAATTCAATTACTATTCCACACAAATCAAGTAGTCGACCATGGAAAAGTGACGTAGCCTTAGTGCAAGCAAGCAACACATGGTTCCCAATCTCTACAACTAATACACTACACTAGCTAATTCTAACAAAGTGATACAACATACATAATACATGGTACAAGGTGTGGGTGGTGTGGTTATAGCATGTGAACATTAAAGACAAGCTTTGGCTTATGTAAAACCACCTCTAAACACCCCACACTTAGCCCAACATCACATACAAATATACTCGGCTACTCAGACTTCACCGGTCCACACTTTACTCTTTCAAGAATTTTAGCAAACACGTGATGGGCATCAAGTGTGTGCAACTCAATTCAACAATGGTGGAACATGGTGGCCCTCCCAAATTTTAAACGAAGTAGAGAGAATTGTAGTTTAATACTCCGTAGACAACTTCACAACCAATTTTTTACAACCAATTTCTTTGCACATAAGGGCCACCCACCATAGAAAATAAGTTCTACAGAGAAACTATGGGGGAATTGGGGTTGGGGTCGTTTGGGATGGGGGATGGGGATTATAACTTACAAAATAAAAGAAAAGGGAGAAGGGGGAACATACCCGGGGGATCGAAGATGAATTCAAGAGAGAAGCCTAGAAAAATTGAGAAAGAGGGAGAGAGAGTAGCGGGGTGAGAGAGAGTAGACACGGGTGAGAGAGAGGTTTAGGGGGTTAGATCTATATTTTTATTAGATGGGGAAAGGTATGGGTAATGGGAATGGGTTATTAGGTGAGTGTAGATGGGTATTTGGGTCGAGTTTTATGGGTAATGGGTTTATAAAAATAATTAAATGAAAAAACGAAGAAAAACAATATACTTACCTGCCCCCAACCCAACGCGTCGTGCTAGGCCTGGCGCTGGGGGAATTTTGACGCCTATTTCGTGCGCCCCCAGGTAGTGTTGGGCGCTGGCCTGGGTACTACTTTTTTCGATTATTTATTTTTTTGAATGAAATTCCCGATCCCCCCCGAGCATTGTATATACATCCATTATACATACCCCACACCATTCCTACCTATGATTTCTATGACTACAAAGAAAATAAGAAAAACTCTAATCTACTCTAGCTAAAAAAGAAAAACTAAACTACGAAAGCAATACACATTGCCTTGCCTCCCAACAAGCGCCTGATTTAATATCGCGGCATGATGTAGGGCCTTACTTACTCATCAACGAGTATTTAATTTGGACTTTTGACGATCAATGACACCTCCCTAATAGTGTTTGACTCTTTGCCCATTCACCAAAAATTTTCTTTCACCATTTAAAGCGCGCAACTCAATTGCACCATAAGGAGTGACTCTTACCACCTCAAATAGACCTGACCACCTCAATTTTAACTTTTCATGAAATAGCTGAAGCCTGAAATTGAACAATAGTACCTTTTGGCCCGGTTCAAAGTGACGCGGCTTGATACGCTTGTCATGCCATATTTTTGGTTTGTCCTTGTAAAGCTTTGCATTTTCATAGGAGTGTAGACTGAACTCATCTAACTCATTCAACTGCAAGATTCTCTTCTCGCCCGCGACTTCAAAGTCCATGTTCAACTTCTTAATCACCCAATACACCTTATGTTCAAGTTTAACCGGCAAGTGACATGACTTCCCATAAACAAGATTATATGGGGACGCCCCAATTGGTGTTTTGTATGTAGTTCTATATGCCCACAAGGCATCATCTAGCTTTGCAGCCCAATCTTTCCTGTTCACACTCACTGTCTTCTCTAGTATCTACTTTATTTCTCTGTTGGACACTTCAGCTTGTCCACTTGTTTGAGGATGATATGCCATGGCAACTCTGTGGCGGACCCCATATTTGGCTAGAAAGTTATTCAACAACCGGTTGCAGAAATGTGTTCCCTCATCCTAATAAAGGCACGTGAAGTCTCAAACCTCAAGAATATGTTCTTCTTCACAAAAGTGGCTACCACCTTGGCATCGATTGGCAATGCAACAACTTCTACCCATTTTGACTCATAGTCAGCTGCTAGCAAAATATATTTGTTTCCTCTATACAATGGGAATGGTCCCATGAAGTCTATGCTCACACATAAAACATCTCTACCTCCAGGATATTGTTCAAAGGCATTTCATGCCTCCTCGTGAATGTTCCTGTTCTCTGACACTGGTCACACTTCTTAACAAATGCATGGTCGTCCTTGAATAATGTTGGCCACTAGAACCCCGAATGCAACACCTTTGCAGCTATCCTATCGCCTCCATGATTGCACCTCTTTTTCAGGAATGCATCTCCTCATCAACTGATCAACACACTGTATCACAAGAATGGATCATCCCATTAGTAGAAGTTCACATCATGCAGAAACCTCTTCCTAGCCTCAGATTGAATTTCAGGAGGAAGTACCCCACTCACAATATAATTCACATAGTCCGCGTACCATGGGGCAGGATCATGGGTGATGGAAAAAAGTTGCTCTTCAAGAAATGTCTCATTAAATTTTCCACCTTCCTCCACGTGCTCATGATTTTCCAGCCTTGATAGGTGGTCAACCACTTGGTTTTCTGTGCCCTTCCAATCTCGTATTTATACATTAAATTCCTACAACAATAAAACCCAGCGCATCAATCTAGCCTTGGATTCTTTTTTTTTTTTGTAAATAGATACTTGATTGCTGCATGATCGGTATGGACTATAACTTTTGTTCCCACCAAGTTAGCCCGACATTTCTCAAAGGCCCATACAACTGCCAACAACTCCTTCTCAGTGGTGGTGTAATTCAGCTGTGCGTCATCAAGAGTCTTACTCGCATAGTAAATAGAGTTAAATATCTTGTCCTTCCTTTGGCCTAACACTGCCCCAATAGCATGATCAATTACATCGCACATAAGTTCAAATGGTAAGGACCAATTCGATGCCACAATAATCACATCATGCAGAAACCTCTTCCTAGCCTCTGATTGAATTTCAGGAGGAAGTACCCCACTCACAATATAATTCACGTAGTCTGCGTACCATAGGGCAGGTCATGGGTGATGGCAAAAAGTTGCTCATCAAGAAATGTTTCCTTAATTTGTCCACCTTCCTCCACGTGCTCATGATTTTTCAGCCTTGATAGGTGGTCAGCCACTTGGTTTTCTGTGCCCTTCCGATCTCATGTTTCTACATTAAATTCCTGCAATAATAAAACCAGTGCATCAATCTAGCCTTGGATTTTTTTTTTTGTAAATAGATACATGATTGCTGCATGATCGGTGTGGACTATAACTTTTGTTCCCACCAAGTAAGCCCGACATTTCTCAAAGGCCCAAACAACTGCCAACAACTCCTTCTCAGTGGTGGTGTAATTCAGCTGTGCGTCATCAAGAGTCTTACTCGCATAGTATATAGAGTAAAACATCTTGTCCTTCCTTTGGCCTAGTACTACCCCAATAGCATGGTCATTGACACGGCACATAAGTTCAAATGGTAAGGACCAATTCGATGCCATAATAATGGGGGCAACCACCAACTTCTCTTTGAGCTCCTCGAATGACTTCAGGCAGGCTTAACCAAATTTGAAAGTCACATCCTTTTCAAATTTGACTGCACAATGGAGTAGCAATTTTAGAAAAATCTTTAATAAATCGTCTATAGAAACCTGCGTGTCATAAGAAACTCCGGACACCCTTCACAGTGATGGGTGGAGGTAATTTCTCAACTGCCTCCACCTTCACCTTATCAACTTCAATGCCACTCTTTGATACTTTATGTCCCAAAACGATGCCCTCTTGCACCATAAAATGATATTTTTCCCAATTTAACACTAAATTTGTTTCTTCACAACGTGCCAACACCTTGCCCAAATTCTTCAAACAATCATCATAAAAAGACCCAAAGACTGAAAAATCATCTATGAAGACTTCTACAAATTTCTCCATCATATCAGTGAAAATGGCCATCATGCATCTCTGAAAAGTGGATGGTGCATTACACAGACCAAATGGCATTCGCTTGAAAGTAAAAGTACCATAAGGGCACGTGAAAGTTGTTTTATCCTGATCCTCTAGGTATATGACAATCTGGTTGTACCCCAAATAACCATCAAGGAAGCAATAATATTCATGCCCAACCAACCTGTCAAATATTTGGTCAATGAATGCAAGTGGGAAGTGGTCCTTGCAGGTTGCTTTGTTGAGCCTTCTATAGTCAATTAAAACTCTCCACCCCATCATGGTGTGAGTAGGAATTAGCTCATTTTTCTCATTCTCTACAACAATCACCCCCCCCCCCAATTTTAGGCACACATTACACTGGGCTCACCCAGTTGCAGTTAGAAATAGGAAAGATGATACTTGCATGAAGCCACTTAATTACTTCCTTCTTCATGACCTCTTTCATAATAGGATTTATCCTCCTTTGTTGCTCAACACTGGGGCGGTGTCCATCTTTCAAAAAAATTTTATGCATGCAAAATGATGGACTGATTCCCTTGATATCAACAATTGTCCACCCAATAGCTCTTTAGTGCTCACAAAGCACTCTTAGCAGTTTTTCTTCTTGCACATTAGTCAAGATGGATGAAATAATCACTTGCAACATTTCAGAATTCCCCAAGTAGGTATAACGCAGGTGCACTGTAAGAGGCTTGAGCTCTAGCTTTGGAGCTTCTTCAATAGATGGTTTAGGAGGGGTCAGAGTAACAGGTCTTTCCAACTCCTCAAATCTCCCAAGCCCATGGACATACTTGCAAGACATGTTAAGGACTTACTTAATTTCTTCCATCATATCGTCTTCACTTTCTTCTTCATCCCCCATCAAAACTCATTCAAGAGGATCTGTGGGGATCATATAAGTCACCAATGAAGTCACATCACTTTCCACCATAGAAATCATGGATAGCTCCTCATAGTTGGCTGTCAATTTGAGTACTTTAAAAACATTGAATACCTCCACTCGATCACCCACTCTCATTGTCATCTTTCCTTCACATATGTCAATAATAGCTCTGCCCGCGGCTAAAAATGGACTCCCTAAAATAAATGAGACTTCATGATTAGGCTCATAGTCCAAAATAATGAAATTAGTAGGAAGTATGAAATAACCCACTTGAAATAACACATCTTCAATGACCCCTTCTGGATAAGCAAGGGAGCGATCAACCAACTATAGAATCACCATAGTTGGGTGCAGCTTACCCAACCCTAACTGTCTAAAAACAGATAGCGTCATCAAATTGATGCTCTCCCCAATATCACACAAAGCTCGCCCAACTGCGTGCTTACCAATCGAGATTTGGATAGTGAAACAACCTGGATCCTTTAATTTCTGAGGTAGCTTTCTCTAAATTCTTGAGCTACATTCTTCGGTGAGTGCCATAGTCTTGAACTCGGCCAACCTTCTCTTATTTGCCACTATGTATTTGATGTATTTGGCATATTTGGGCACTTCCTACAAGATGTGTACCAGCGGAATATTAATTTGCACTTGCTTCAAAATATCAAGAAACATCTTATAAGCAGAATTGTCCTTCACTTTCTGCAATCTCTGAGGAAACGGAGGTGGTGGCCTCGCAACTAGTGGTTGGGGTTGCGTTGCCACCACCTCTTCAACTGGATTCTCTAACTCCTTTACTTTTTCTGATTCTACCTCTATGGTGGCCTGTTCTTCATTAAAGGTCACTTGCTTTCTCTTTTTCAATGGGACTTCTTCTAACCGTCTCCCATTCTTCAATGACACAACATTAATAAATGCTTTAGGATTAGCCTCAGTGTCACTTGGAAGAGCTCCAACTAGTCGAGTATTTTGGGCACTGACAAGTTGCCCCATTTGTCGGTCCAAATTTGTCATCGCTGCTCCTTGGCCATGCTGGTCAACCATCAATTTCTTTAGCATCTCCTCAATGTGACTCGTCGAGTTTGTAGGTTGATTAGCCTATGGTGGTCTATATTTCTGATGAGGAGCTTGTGGTCTGTACTGATTCTGCACACCTTGGTTTCCACCCCAAGAGAAGTTTGGGTGGTTCCTCTAGTTAGGATTGTAAGTGTTTCCATACTGATTTTTCTGGCCCCTATTTGCATTACCCACAAAACATGCAGACTCTGGACTAGCTGGGCATAAGTCGCTCGTGTGATCCTCTCCACATACTTCACAAAATATCTGTACCTGCTGCACTGGCTGAGCTTGTTGCTTATTAATAACCAAGGTCATCTTATTGACTTGGTTAGCCAATGTGACAACTTGCACTGATAATGCAGAAATAACATCTAACTCGAGGACCCCTACAGATTTTTGAAGTGTGTGTCTGCCCATCTCTTTTTGCCAATTATGATTACTTTTGGATAATTTGTTCAATAATGCATAAATTTCATCAAAGATTTTCTCTAACACTTGACCTCCTGCTGCAGCGTCCACCACAATTTTTGTCTCTGGATGTAGTCCTTCTATGAAGGTATGAGCCAACACATCATTCGTCTGGTTGTGATGAGGACAATCTCTGAGTAGCCCCTTGAACCTCTCCCAAGATGAATACAAAGACTCCCCCGATAGTCATCTCACTTCTGATCTTTGCAGTTTGGCCCGAAGGGAAGAACCGTGCAAACATTTTCTTGCCAGATCATTCCATGATGTAATAGAATTAGCTGGTTCTGCCTTCAATCACCGCTTTGCTTCGCCCAACAGAGAAAACCAGAATAGTGTGAGTTTCACATAGTCTGGATGTAAGGCCCTGAAAAATTTCTTTAAGGAATTTAAGGTTCCTTGCTGCCAAGGTAAGCTAATGTATTATATTTTTGGAGTTTTGGGGTTGAACAGTATGTTGGGGAGTTTAAAGTTTTCAATCTCGCGTCGCCCAGCTTATAGCGCGCTAGACCATACTATATCCCTCGCGAAGCCAGGCCTGTATCACGCTAGACCATGCTATAGAGCATGCCTAGCCTGGTCTGTAGCTTGCTACAGAGCGTGCCTAGCCTGGTCTATAGCTCGCTACAGAGCGTGCCTAGCCTGGTCTATAGCTCGCTACAGAGCATGCCTAGTCTTGTCTATAGCTCACTATAGATCATGCCTAGCCTGGTCTGTAGCCCGATCGGGAATTTCGGAGTATCCATTCTCCTATTTTAATAACCCGATCCAATCTCGTTATATAAGCATTGTAGACCATTGTTTTTGGAAAATCTGATACTTTTAGAGTGAGAAAGAGTGCCCTAGAGTGAGAAGGTGTTCCTCAATAGTTGTTCTTCAATTCTTGCTCAAATTTTGGAAGATTAAGAAGGGAAACTCACTAGGTCTTTATCCTAGAGATAAGATTCTACAGCCTAACTCTCAATTTCGAATTTTGTCTAGAAATGGGTAATTAGTAAGATAATATTTGGGCATGAGAGTTGTTTACTTTACATGCATGTGTTATCAAAGGGTGTAGGAAGATTGTTGAGCTAAAAATGGTAAATATTGGGTTGTGGGATGATGGAATCCTCCATAAAAGGACCTTGAAACCTTAATGCACCCCCAGTGTTTGATAAAATGCTCAAATGAGCTAGAACCATGAGCATCTTCCTAATTTTGGTTCAATTTGTCATATTTCTACAATAGATTGAAGTTGCTAAGAATTCTTGAATATTTTAGAGTTTAAGGAAGCTAGATTGAGGTATGTTGGCTAAACTCCTCTCCTAGAACTAAATCCCATGGTATCCATGCAATTTATGTAAAGTGTCGAATTGTTCATTATGAAAGCGGCTATTTCGAATAAGCTAATATATATGTACAGTATGTATCCCAAGATGATTTTACTATGTTATGATATCATTTGAGAATATGTTCAAAGTATGGGTTGTGCGTAAATAATATTGCGACTTCAAGTCAAGTTCAACGAAGGATATTAAGCCAAATTTTGTGAAAAACCACTTTGTGCCTAAGACTCTTAATTACTCATATGTGTACTAAAAACATTGATTTATAATGCCTTGTTGTTGTTGTTGATGATGATAATGCTTGAAAGTGAAAAGGGTGAGTATGGAATACTAAATGTGGCCATCGTGCCCAGAATGAGAATTACATATGTGGCCAAAAGTTCCAATGAAATGAAAGAATGCATGAACATTATGAGATGAGTTTTAGCTCCTTTACATAATAATGTCATTAATGTCCTATGATCACCCGTGGCTAGTGCAAGTAAGTGATAGTATGAACATGAATTGTGGCAGTTTGCCAAAACATGAATAATGAATAAATCCTATGGACGGTCTATGAAACGCATATGTATATCATGTTATGAAATCCTGTGGAAGGTCTATGAAATGCATAGGTATATTGTGTTATGAAATCCTGTGGACGGTCTATGAAACGCATAGGTATATTGTGTTATGAAATCCTGTGGACGGTCTATGAAACGCATAGGTATCGTGTTATGAAATCCTGTGGACGGTCTATGAAACACATAGGTATATTGTGTTATGAAATCATGTGGACGATCTATGAAACGCATAGGTATATTGTGTTATGAAATCTTATGGACGGCCTATGAAACGCATAGGTATATTGTGTTATGAAATCCTGTGGACGGCCTATGAAACGCATAGGTATATCATGTTATGAAATCCTGTAGACGGTCTATGAAACGCATAGGTATATTGTGTTATGAAATCCTGTGGACGGTCTATAAAATGCATAGGTGCATTGTGTATGAGATGTATAGGTATACGGTATGAATAAACACTATGGACTGTCTATGAAACATATATGTGTATAATATGATATGTGAACACTAAGGACGGTCTAATGAGACGTATTATTAATGCAGACAATAGGTGCCACCCTCGTTGTCCTCGTTTTTACATATTGTTTGAATTACTTTATATTATGTGTTTCGCGTATAGATCATATGGCTCGGTTGACCCTACAAGAAGCTTAGAATGATGCAAGTATAATAAGGCTTGATATTTGAACCTATGCGATGTTTTATAGTCTTATGATGTACTTTAATGAAAGAAATATGAAATGCTATGATTGATAAAAAAACACAAAGGGGTTGATATCTCGAATAAGACAGCCTAGCCGATCGGGTCGTGATCGAAATCCGTGCTAAGAGTACAGTGGTATTGGTGTTGTGAATAATGGTATTGTGAACAATGGTATATCGGTGCTAAGAATCACCAATCTGAAAATACTGGAATTTACGTGAAACTTGATGTTTTGGTATTGTTCTAGACTTTCATTGATTTTTATGATTATTCCTCCTTGTAATATTATTTGTTATATTGAGAGGGTATTTAGTTATACATACTAGTGATATTCGACAGTACTAACGTCCCTTTTGTCGGGGGCGCTGCATCTTTAAATGGATGCAGGTGGTTCCACAGCAGGAGATATTGATCAGTGACAGCAGTACACCTTCTTCCCACCTGACTTGTTGAGCCCCACTTCATCCCGGGGTCATGTATCTATTGTACTTTGTGTATTCTATTTGAGGTATAGCCGGGGCCTTGTTGCCGGTATTATCAGTGTACTCTTATTTATCTATAGAAGCTCCGTAGACATAGTGTAGGTTATATATTGGTGCTGGGGAAGTTAAATTTGTTATGTTGTGTTTGAATTACTATTTCCACTTAAGATTATGAAAAATGTGTGGGAAATTGAGACTTTGAAATGAAGTAACTAATGGTAAGAAATTGGTATTGCAGAAATGATCACTTTATTGTTTGATTAATGAATATATATTCACTTTATTCATGAATGAGTTTGAGTAGAAGAAAATATAATAGGCTTGCTCGGCTGGGTTCACTCGGTTGAGCGGTGGTCGCGCTCCGCGAGTTTGGGGCATGGCAAACTTGGTATCTGAGCCTAAAGTTTTAAAATATCCTAGGATGTCTGATGTTTGGCATATTTCGATGTGTGTGGATGTTACTTTGCCCATGCTTTAACCACTTTTTGATGTTATTTAATCGTTAAAACACCCAACATGGTGTAATTATTGGTTTGATGACTAATTAAGTTATGTGTGACGATTTAAGGTGTTCGGAGTGCAAAATATGAAGAAAAGGTGGTTTAGCTAGAGGAAGAAGGGTTGGATGCGTCGCATCCAACCTAGGAAAACATCATCCTGCATGCAACCTTAGCAGTGAAGTTGTGCCATCGCGTCCGCCATCGCGTGCGAAACTGGGAAGTAGAAGTGAAGCTGGATGTGTCGCGTCCACCATCGCATGCGAAGCTGAGAAATAGAGGACAAGGTGGATGCGTCGCATCCACCTTCGCAGGCAAAAAATTGAAATGGAGGATAAGGTGGATGCGTCGCATCCACCTTAGCATCAATCCCTGAAGCCGAATTGGACTAGGAACGGGAGAGCTTTGGCCCACGACTTTTGTACGCAATATATAAGCTAAAAACGCCTCTTTTAGGGGATGGAACATATTGGGAATAGGGAAAAAGCCACGACAAAGCTGTGGAGGCCGGAATTCATCAAGTTTCATCTTTCTCCCACCAAACTTAGTAATTTTTATGTTTCTTTATATGATTTGTTGTTTGGCTACCATGTCTATGTGGAGCTAAACTTCACGTTCTAGGGTTGTGGTTCTTTCATAACTATTGTTATTCGGATATTGATTTTGACTTCTTGATTTATCATATTAGTTTATTTATTCAATTTTGCACTTAATTATTTAATTGCTTGATCACCAATTGAATATTATCTACGAATCTAGAATTGAACTCGAAAGTGGGAATTCTATATTGCATATAGGATTGAGTAGGGCAAGTTCTTGAACTCGGGCATCGGGGAACGGATTCGTGGTTAGGATAGACATATACCTAATTACCTTGCTTGGTTGATTTACAGGAATTATAAATGCGTTCTTGTTGATTCTAACTCCATAGACATATAGGCGTTAGGTTAGCTTGAATAGGCGAGTAAGAACTCGATAGATTCTTATGAGCAATATTAACCCTGTCAACCAATAAGCTAGATAAATTAGTCGGTCAATTCAATTGAAGAATACAATAGGATTGTTAGATAGACCATAACCCTAGATCGTTTTCATTACATTGATATCATTAAAATCTGCTCTTTCTCTGTTCAAATTTATTATTTATATTTTTCTTATTTAATCAGTTGGAATAAAATATTTTTAGATTTAATTCTTGTTTAGATAATTAGGATAGTCTAATTTAGTTAATAGTTAATCATAAGTCCTCGTGGGTTCGACACCCGACTTTTAGTCACTTTATTACTCGACGACCGCGTATACTTGCGTGAGTGTGTTTGGTCGCAACAAGTTTTTGGCGCCGTTGCCGGGGATCGAACCCGGGTCACCCGCGTGACAGGCGGGAATACTTACCACTATACTACATTTTTTTTATCTATTCATGTTTTTTTTATTATTTTATTTTAGTTAGTATTTTTTATTTATTTTAGCATGGCATCTTGGAATAAAAATTGTTCGAATGATGGTTATTCTTATTTTGATGATCCTTGTCCATATTGTGGAGGACCCCACTGGTGGAAAAATTGTCAGAATGTTCCCAGGAGCGAGTTGTGCGCACAATCTCAATCCTTCAAGTGGAATATTTGTAATATGTGTGGTGGTCAAGATAGCCTTTGGGATGGTTGTTCTAATTCTTTTCATCCTTCTCAGAGCCCTTATTATGATCTTTCTAACAATGTTTGTGAGTTTGATAGGGGCAATGAAGTGCAGGATATGGAACATGATGCATATATTAGGTATATTATGAGGCAAGTAGCAGAGCAACATGATGAACTCAAAAAAGATATGAAAAGAATGACGGCAACAATCACAAGAATGAAGGCTAATATGGAAGAATTGAATGAAGAGAGCGAGTTTCAAGAAAAGGAAAATTTTGAAAAAGTGGAGATTTTGAGCCAAACATGGCTAGTGGAACAAGCTGAAAAGTTAGAAATATATGAGGCTCAACGTGAGGAAATTACTGATAGGACGAGACACTTTATAGAAGGAAGAGCTGAACTGGGACAGGAGATTGAAAATTTTGGCACTGATATTCACGACTTGGGAGCTAAATTAATTGCAAAGGTTGATGCGTCTAACGCCCAACAAAATAGTTCTGAGTTGTGTGAAGCTGAAAAGGAGCTTATACGCCAAATTGAGGAGCTAAAAAGAGAGAGTAAATCATTCGTCCATACTTGTATTGATGATGTCCATGTCGAGGAAAGCACTCTAGAGTCATGTGAGGAAGTAAATAATATTATATGTGAAGACTCTAGTGTTTGTACATATGAGGATGTAAAGAGTAATACAATTCTAAAGTTAGGGTGTATTGGTCCCCATTCCATACATTTTTCAAAATTGTGTTTGGATGATGACGTGGAAATCGAGTCATCTGAGCCTTTGGAGGAGCCAATGGATGAGGAACGGGGTGCTTACATTCTTGAATTTGTCGTGCCAGAGAGACAAAATTACATACCTCATCCGAAGGCCAAGAAGTGTAAAACGCGATATTGGTTGCTTGGCCCAATTAAATTTGTCTCACCGCCTTGGGAGCATAATAGAAAGCTTGAAGCCAAATTAGGGGTGCAATTCATAAGTTCGAGGTGGAGGCAAAAAGTAGCTCATGTCGTGCTGCGACGTTAAATTAGGCGCTTGTTGGGAGGCAACCCAGCTTTACTACCTTCTTTTATTTTTGTTTTTATTATATTATTTTTGTAGTATTTATTTTTGTTTTGTAGGATTAGGAGCATAGGAAGCAAAGCCATTAGAAGAGTGCAAAAGCGAGCTAGATGGTGAGGACTAAGTGTGGGGTGCCCACACAAAGGACGATGCCTGGGGGAAGTCTGAGTACCTGGTGAGCCGCTATTGCTTCGGCCTTTGGCCTACCAGGGAGTCTCGTTTACCCTCTTATTATTTATAATGTGCATTGAGGACATTGCAAAATTTTAAGTGTGGGGTGAGGAGATCGTTTGGATAAGTTTCTGTGCTATTTTAGCTTAGTTGTAGTACTCATTCTTAAGTGTAGTAGCTTTGGTGAAGGAAAAAAAAAAAAAAAAACGAAAAAGTAGAAAAATTGGACTTTTCCCGACGATTGATCTCCTAGACAGTTTTCTTGAGGGATTAAAGTCTAAACAAAAAAATTCAAAATATATCTTTTAGCTTTCTTTAGGTAGTAATAATCCCCTGTGGTTTTTCTTTGTGCCTCGGTTCTTTTCCATGGGATGTAGTTTGAACCGGGTAATTTTGTTTTCTTTTTAGAGTAGAGTAGGAATGTATGGAATAAAAGGAGGAAGAATGATGAACCTAGGTGACCTTGACTTGGTTGATACTGGCATATTTAAGCTTTTACATATGTAATATCTTCCCTTCTCACTCTGAAATTATTGATGATGCCTTGTTAAAACGGATAGCATGTTTTGTTGCAGCCTATTTCTCATTTTTCTTGACTTGTGTTCACTTTGCGTTTAATGCTTAATATCTCGTTGCTCCGTGAATACTTGCATTGTTTGAGAGTCGGAATGTGACCGTCCTTAATGAGTCATGTGCCATGAGTGGTAAGGTTTTTGTGTAGTCCATGTATTGTACTTGTGTCTAGAACTTGCCCGGTATGTGAGTTGAAGCGAAATTTTAGGTGATGCTCGGTTTGAAAAATGATTTTAGGCTTTCTTTGATCTTTTTGAGCTTATTGCTTATCACAAATAAAATCTATCCCTAGTTAACCCTTTTGAGCCTGTAGACCTTTTATTTGGTACCCACATTACAAGCCTATACCCTTTTTATTCTTAATTGACATTGTTTTGATCCTTTTACCTCTTAAAGCACTTTAATTGTTAGATGAGCGCTAAAAGAAGTAAGAATGGACTAAGTGTGGGGTGACTTTTGAGTGGAACCAATGAAAGAAAGAAGGGTGCACTTATTTTGTAAAATAATACACCACTAGCGGAAATTGAAAGAAAGAAAAATATAAATGAATAAATTGTTGTCTTATTCTTGCTAGTGGGTATGAATTAAAGTAGTGCTTAAAGAAAGAGGAAATATTGTTGGGGTGATATTATTTGTGAAATTGAAGTGGTGTTGAAGAATTTGCGCTTAAGTTATTTGATGATGTGTTAAAGTGCTTAGGAAGTTGAGTCACTATTCCTAAAATATATCCTACCCGTCCCTTAGCCCACATTACAACCATGAAAAAGTCCTAATTGATTTTAGATCGAGCGAGCTTACATTAGTAGAGATTTACATTAAGGGCAAGCCTATGGTACCAACTGCATGCATGCGACTTCTTTTGTGAGAGTGAGCGATTTTCTTTGTGAGCATGAGATTCGAATGTGTGGATTGATTTTACTCTCTCTGCTTTTGTTGTGAGGGCACATGGTTTCACGAGGGATAGGTAACGTTATTAGACTTCTCTATGATGTTGGTTGTTCAAGCCATGAGTGCATTGTGACATTGAGTCGGTTTTTGAGGTTAGGATTGTTGTGAGCATGTTGTCTTTGCTCGAATATGTTTAAAGAAGGGCATAAGAAAAGGGAAGTGTGTTGATGCATAGTCTAGAGCCTAATTGTAGCAAATAATCATGGTCATAGATGTAGTGTGCTTTGAACGATAAGAGTTTAATTTTGTTTCGTCTACTATATGATGGTTTGTTCGAGGACGAACAAAGGTTTAAGTGTGGGGTAGTGATGTTTGGCATATTTCGATGTGTGTGGATGTTACTTTGCCCATGCTTTAACCACTTTTTGATGTTATTTAATCGTTAAAACACCCAACATGGTGTAATTATTGGTTTGATGACTAATTAAGTTATGTGTGACGATTTAAGGTGTTCGGAGTGCAAAATATGAAGAAAAGGTGGTTTAGCTAGAGGAAGAAGGGTTGGATGCGTCGCATCCAACCTAGGAAAACATCATCCTGCATGCAACCTTAGCAGTGAAGTTGTGCCATCGCGTCCGCCATCGCGTGCGAAACTGGGAAGTAGAAGTGAAGCTGGATGCGTCGCGTCCACCATCGCATGCGAAGCTGAGAAATAGAGGACAAGGTGGATGCGTCGCATCCACCTTCGCAGGCAAAAAATTGAAATGGAGGATAAGGTGGATGCGTCGCATCCACCTTAGCATCAATCCCTGAAGCCGAATTGGACTAGGAACGGGAGAGCTTTGGCCCACGACTTTTGTACGCAATATATAAGCTAAAAACGCCTCTTTTAGGGGATGGAACATATTGGGAATAGGGAAAAAGCCACGACAAAGCTGTGGAGGCCGGAATTCATCAAGTTTCATCTTTCTCCCACCAAACTTAGTAATTTTTATGTTTCTTTATATGATTTGTTGTTTGGCTACCATGTCTATGTGGAGCTAAACTTCACGTTCTAGGGTTGTGGTTCTTTCATAACTATTGTTATTCGGATATTGATTTTGACTTCTTGATTTATCATATTAGTTTATTTATTCAATTTTGCACTTAATTATTTAATTGCTTGATCACCAATTGAATATTATCTACGAATCTAGAATTGAACTCGAAAGTGGGAATTCTATATTGCATATAGGATTGAGTAGGGCAAGTTCTTGAACTCGGGCATCGGGGAACGGATTCGTGGTTAGGATAGACATATACCTAATTACCTTGCTTGGTTGATTTACAGGAATTATAAATGCGTTCTTGTTGATTCTAACTCCATAGACATATAGGCGTTAGGTTAGCTTGAATAGGCGAGTAAGAACTCGATAGATTCTTATGAGCAATATTAACCCTGTCAACCAATAAGCTAGATAAATTAGTCGGTCAATTCAATTGAAGAATACAATAGGATTGTTAGATAGCCCATAACCCTAGATCGTTTTCATTACATTGATATCATTAAAATCTGCTCTTCCTCTGTTCAAAGTTTATTATTTATATTTTTCTTATTTAATTAGTTAGAATAAAATATTTTTAGGTTTAATTCTTATTTAGATAATTGGGATAGTCTAATTTAGTTAATAGTTAATCATAAGTCCTCGTGGGTTCGACATCCGACTTTTAGTCACTTTATTACTTGACGACCGCGTATACTTGCGTGAGTGTGTTTGGTCGCAACAATGTCTTGGAGCCATGTCTAGTAGAATCCTTATCGGTGTGTTGTCGACCACATCTATAATGAGGAGGCTACTTGGACATTTAGAAATTTCACACTTCATTGATACTCCATATCGTGTGATACAACTCAAGATAGGAAGCTAATTTCCTCGTCATATCTAATTTTCCATATGAGTAACCCACGGGTTCGAGGTAGCGAGGAGGTATTGAAAGAACCAGTTGCTAGGGGAAGTGTACTTGTTCCTATTAATGTTACCGCGCCACCGGAATATGTGGTGAGAGCACCTAAAAAATAAAAAGGGATTATTGGCATCAATAAGATGGAATTGATATGAAAGAAGAGCCACTCGAGTTTATGTTGAATGATTCTTGAAATATATTATGGTTGTGGAAAGAGGGGGCACAAGAAGAACAAATGCCCTTAAGTTGGATACACCCATCTCGGTATGCCCGATATGCGGGCGAAAATATTTTGCGTCATGTTGTGAGTTTGCTCAGAAGCGTGTTGGGAGTGGTTCATTTGGGCAATTCTAAAAGTCCATACAACGAGATGTTGCAGAGATTGTTAATCCCATCACGGGGTCCTGGAGGAAGGATAGGGGGAATGCTTAAGATGTATGCAAAAAGGGTAAATATTAGGTAAGTGGGGCGAGTTAGTTTAACAGACCCCATCCTCATTGTGTGAAGTGTATGAGATGTCATTCGGGGGTATGTCACTATGGTACTAATGTATGTTTTGGATGTGGAGTAGAGGGGCATCAATTAAGGTACTGTCCTGTCAATCTAAAGTCATCAAGTAAGTCACTCCTTGCTACCTCATTGTGAACACCGCATTATTTTCCTTGTTGTATATGTACATCCATATTGAAGGGGCCTACATAAATATGGTCTTAACCAAAACATTGCATGTACCTACTCTTTGAACGAGATGCGGTATTCGTGAAGCCTCTTGATCATAATTCTCTTATTTATGACCTCTTGAGGAATTGAGTTCTATAATTATGTCCTTAAATTGAGTTATAACTCTAGGATTAATACTTTGCACTTGAGCTCCTAAATTCTCAACAAGGGATTGTACCTGATGAGTTTCTTACAGTACCTTTTGATTCAAATGGATAAAATCTGCTCACTTGTGCTTATGCATGCACAGTCATAAAGTTTACCTATGTGGTATCAAATCCAATGTATGTGGCCTAGTGTTGAGATCCTTCTTGAGCCACTCTTTCTCTTTCCGGTGAATGTGGTTCCTATAATTTGAACAATCACTTCACTTCTTTGTGAATATTATCATGAATCCTTTTCACTGTCTAGTAACATGAGAGCATATCTCAAAACCTATCATATGTGTAAATGTCAATTAAAAGGGGTCACTTGTTAGTATAAAAGTTTCTAGAAAATATGAGATTTTCACAAATTCGTCGTATCTCTAGTCCTTTCATATAGGATCAACTATTGGCAAAGTTTAAGTTGTGAGAATGATAATAGTCTCACAAGTGTTCAACTTCTTTTTCATCCCCATGGGCTTGTGACATAGATTCCTTGTGTGAGATAATGTTAAGAGCGTAATGCAATTTCATGCATTTTGAAACCCATATCACATTCGAGGTGCCAAAATATTCTCATTTTGAGTTGAACTGATTTTCCCTACATTCCAAGAGATGATTGGTGTCACGTACTTCGCTCTTTCTCTTTGAGGCCTACTATTTCCAAACAAGGCACATATGGAATGATACAATTGTTGTTGTCCTTTTCATGAATAATAGTCTTCCGAGAATAACTGGTGCTAATGTCTTTATCCTTCCGATTATGTGTCCCATATGTCACATGTCAAAGAAGAAGCATCATCCCATGATCAAATATATTGGATAGGAAATTTTATGGTCATACTCAAGCTATCACATCTTAGACTAATTGTTGGAGGTCACCAAAGGTCTAGTTTGGGTGTTCGGCATAGAGGTTTATAATTGAAGAAAGTGAAAGGGTTATTCTCAATATTTTCTCCGTGAGGATGTTATGTGAATTGCTAATAAAGATAAAGTATATGTAGTCGCATTAGGACTTATGAAATCTTGAAAGAAATATGCCAAACTATGAGTATGATGTTTCCCCACCATTGCCCTCCATGTACCCGGTGTTTCATGTGTCTATGTCTAAGAAGGTAGTTGGGAATCCTTTGTCTATTGCTCCGGTGAAAGCTAGAGAAGGTGAAGTTAATGGATAATCGGCTTATGAGAGGTAATTATTTGTCATCCTTGTTAGATAAGTTCGAGAGTTGAGATTGTTTCCGTAAATGTGTTATGGCGAAGTCTGTAAGTTGAGGAGGCCACCTTGAAGGACGAAAGTGTTGTGGAAAGAAAATATTTTTGCTTGATTGTATAGCAAATGTTTGTGATTTGAAAGGTACTTTCTATATGTTATGATTTAAATATTTGCAGCTGATGTCCAGATATCACTCTTGATAATATAATGCATGTAATGTTGAAATGGGTGTTGTTGATATACATTGTGATGCTTTGTAGAGTTGTGGATATGTTGTTAGGAGTGGTTTTGGTAATTCTCTGACAGGTGGTTAGGCCCAATTGCAGAGGAGACTCTGCCAAAATTTCTGAAATATTTGGGAGATAGTAAAGTTTGAGAGCTTAAGATCTGTGGAATAGGAAACGAATTATGTTAAGTGTTTGGGGACGGACTCTACTCCTCATTCGAGGATGAATGATCCTAAGCGGGGGAGAATGTAAGGCCCTGGAAAATTTTGCTAAGGAATTTAAGGTTCCGTGGTGCCAAGGTAAGCTAATGTATTATAGTTTTGGATTTTGGGGTTGAACAGTGTGTTGGGGAGTTGAAATGTTTCAATCTCGCTTCGCCCAGCTTGTAGCGCGCTAGACCGTGCTATATCCCTCGCGAAGCCAGGTATGTAGTGCGCTAGACCATGCTACAGAGCGTGCCTAGCCTGGTCTATCGCTCGCTACAGAGCGTTCCTAGCTTGGTCTATAGCTCACTACAGAGCGTGCCTAGTCTGGTCTATAGCTCGCTATAGAGCGTGCCTAGCCTGGTCTGTAGCCCGATCGGGAATTTCGGAGTATCCATTCTCCTATTTTAATAACCTGGCCCAATCTCATTATATAAGCATTGTGGACCATTTATTTTGGAAAATCTGATACTTTTAGAGTGAGAGAGAGTGCCCTAGAGTGAGAAGGTGTTCCTCAATAATTGTTCTTCAATTCTTGCTCAAACTTTGGAAGATTAAGAAGGGAAATTCACTAGGTCTTCATCCTAGAGGTAAGATTCTATAGCCTAACTCTCAATTTCGAATTTTTTCTAGAAATGGGTAATTAGCAAGATAATGTTTGGGCATGAGAGTTGTTTATTTTACATGTAAGTGTTATCAAAGGGTGTAGGAAGATTGTTAAGCTAAAAATGGTAAAGATTGGGTGGTGGGATGATGGAATCCTCCATAAAAGGACCTTGTATCCTTTAATGCACACCTAGTGTTTGATAAAATGCTCAAATGAGCTAGAACCATGAGCATCTTCCAAATTTTGTTTCAATTTGTTATATTTCTACAATAGAATGAAGTTGCTAAGAATTCCGAACATTTTAGAGTTTAAGGAAGCTCGATTGAGGTATGTTGGCTAAACTCCTCTCCTAGAACTAAATCCCACGGTATCCATGCAATTTATGTAAAGTCTCGAATTGTTCATTATGAAAGCGGCTATTCCGAATAAGCTTGTGTTGAAAGATATATGTACAATAAGTATCCCAATATGATTTTACAATGCTATATTATCATTTGAGAATATGTTCAAAGTATGGGTTGTGCGTAAATAATATTGCGACTTCAAGTCAAGTTCAACGAAAGATATTAAGCCAAATTTGTGAAAAACCACTATGTGCCTAAGACTCTTAATTGCTCACATGTGTACTAAAAATATTGATCTATAATGCCTTGTTGTTGTTGTTGATGATGATGATACTTGAAAGTGAAAAGAGTGAGTATGGAATACTAAATGTGGCCATCGTGCCCAGAATGAGAATTACATATATGGCCAATAGTGCCAATGAAGTGAAACAATGCGTGAACATTATGAGATGAGTTTTAGCTCCTTTACATAATAATGTCATTAATGCACTATGATCACCCGTGGCTAGTGCAAGTAAGCAATAGTATGAACATGAATTGTGGCAGTTTGCCAAAACACGAATAATGAATAAATCTTGTGGACGGTCTATGAAACGCATAGGTATATCATGTTATGAAATCCTGTGGATGGTCTATGAAACTCATAGGTATATTGTGTTATGAGATCCTATGGACGGTCTATGAAACACATAGGTATATTGTGTTATGAAATCCTGTGGACGGTCTATGAAATGCATAGGTATATCGTATTATGAAATCTTGTGGACGGTCTATGAAATGCATAGGTATATTGTGTTATGAAATCCTGTGGACGGTCTATAAAACACATAGGTATATCGTGTTATGAAATCTTGTGGACAGTCTATGAAATGCATAAGTATATGGTGTTATGAAATCCTGTGGACGGTCTATGAAACGCATAGGTATATTGTGTTATAAAATCCTGTGGACGGCCTATGAAACACATAGGTATATTGTGTTATGAAATCCTGTGGACGGTCTATGAAACGCATAGGCATATCGTGTTATGAAATCCTGTGGACGGTCTATGAAACGCATAGGTATATTGTGTTATGAAATCCTGTGGACGGTCTATGAAATGCATAGGTGCATTGTGTATGAGATGTATATGTATACGGTATGAATAAACACTATGGACGGTCTATTAAACGCATAAGTCTATAATATGATATGTGAACACTAAGGACGGTCTAATAAGACTCATTATTAATGCAGATCCAGAGGTCCTCCACATCCTCCTCCATCTAGCGACCCGCAAGGCAAAAGCAAGGGAAAAGGGAATATGGATGATTTAAGTATCAGGAAAGACAATGCTACTATGGAAGAAAACGTTGAAACTTCAGATGACAAAATTACTCCGGGGCAGAATGAGTTGGTCTTACGTTTGGAGCAGAAAATCCTAGAACTACAAGGCGAGCTCGAGCAGGTTCGAAATCTGGAAAACATTTCCCTTACTCTCAATGTTCCCGACATCAACCATCAAAACCCGACTACCCAGAACCAAGAACCACCACAAAACACACAAAACTAGAACCCACCACCAAATCCTCCTACACCACACTTGTATCATAATCCTGCACCTTTCTAGGGCCTTAACCCGCCACCAGTGCCAACCCCTCAACAACATCACCATCATCCAACTCAATACCAGCAAAACACTACTTATCATACCCCCCAAAATGCACCACAACCCACTCTCGATCCCCAAAACTCGACCAATGACCACCCATATATCCAAGTTCCGGGAACTCATCAAAGCAACCCGATATATGTGGAAACCTTACCCCGTACCCCGCAGCAAACCCTATACATGCCCGAATCAACTGAGAATGACTTGCTCATTAGAAACATAGCGGAGGAACTCAAGAAGCTCATAGGGAGAGTCCAAAGTGTTGAAGGTGGGAAAAATGTCTAATGTCTAAACTCTGAGGACCTGTGCATTCAGCCAGATGTGGAGCTGCCAGAGGGTTACAAACCTCCCAAGTTCAAAATGTTTTATGGTACTGGTGATCCGAAGGTTCATCTGAGAACATATTGCAACAAGCTTGTAGGAGTGGGTAAGAATGAACAAATCCACATGAAACTGTTCATGCGAAGCCTTACAGGGGACGCTTTGTCTTGGTACATCAGTAAAAACCTAAAGAAGTGGTTTTTTAAATAGTATATATACTTTCAAAATATCATTTTTTACATCATTACTTAATCTACAAGAGTTATACAAGTATTTTTCTATTTTGTTTAGGCTTAGAATTGATTTTCTTACATTTAAATTACTTGAATATGCATTAATTACCCCTTAAATTATTTTGTGAAGACTTAATCATCCAAAGTTTTCATTTGCTTCCACAAATATGTGCCATAATATTTTACTTTGCTTTTATACAATTATAGTTGTATCTTAAAGCTATTTTATACAATTTTGCAATAATAGCCTATACTTTACAATTAATTGCATTTATCATTTTGTTCAGGGTAAAAAAAAACAAAAATAATTTTTTATATTTTTGTAATCTTCAACTATTATTTTAAAATATTAAGTCTGAAAATAGTATTTTTTATTTATTTATTTAGTTATTTTATTAAATTATTTTTCCCTAATTTCTTTTATTTAAAATCTGACCCAAAACTAAGGCCAATTTTCGAACCAAAAGCTGGCCCAATATTCCCACAACCCAAACCAAGGGCCCCTTTAAGCCAACCCGGTCAGACCCCTTTAAATAACCCGCCCCGATTCCCCTTTGATCCTGACCGTTGATTTCAAATGATCAACGACCCATAATAAACCAACCCCTTTCCTTATATCCCCGCCCCAAACCCTAGAGACCATTTTCTTTTCTCAGCCGCCCTCACATGCTATCATATTCTATGAACCCTAGCTGTCTTACCCCCCTCCCTAAATCTCTCCGAATCCGGTTATACTATGGAGTCCTACGATCTGCTTACCTTATTCACACTACCCTGCTACTACTCATACGCTCTTGATGTTACTTAGTACTCGCCCTATTTTTGCAAGTATCACCATTCCAGATCAGACCCGTTCAACTTTGATATTCAGAATTTGGACGATATCTCGTCCATATACACGGAAAAGGGATTGATTCCCTACATCCACGGGTCGATTTTCAATCGTTGAACCCTAGCTAGGGTTTGAAATTTAATTTCTTCCTTTGCCGGCTCTGTTACTGATTGCATGTGATATTTTCATTCCTTATTTATGTTTAATCGATTATTTTCCTTATTTGTTCATTCAATTTCAACACTATATAAACCCATCCCCTAATTCCCCAAAGCGGACCTTAATCACTGTTATTCTCTCAATCTACTTCATTATACTATTATGAAATTAAAGACCTTGGCCGACTGAAAGCCAAGGCCACCGGAATTCAATTGTTGCTCCTTCTAAGTCTGAGCACTACCCAGGGTTCATTTGAGACCCTTGGAAACTATGACGCACTGAGATTCTACGAGTCCTGCTATTTATTGCTAGTTGATTTGCTAGAAGGGCTTAATTTCCTTGTTCGTTTAATTTGCAACTAGTGAGTACCTTGACTCTCGCAATTGTATGCTTAGTTGTGGTCATGACCTGAATACCATGCTTGTTCAAATTTTCTAAACCTATATGATTATAATATGTTGTTACCTTTGTTTGCAATCCTATCTGCCTTGAAGTTAGCTTATAGACCTGTATTCTCTAGCATCTAAACTTGCCTAAATCTTGTACTCGGATGTCTGCCCACTATGTATATTTTGACCATCTTGAACTTACTTAGTCTACAAATGTTTATGCACACATAAGCTTTCTATGTATGTTGCTTGCCCATGTTCATGCACTGCTCTGAGTTATTGTATTAAAACTCTTTGGATACTTATTCATGCCTAGAATTTACTCGACTGTATTTCTCTATGCTAAGCCATTCATGCATAATTTTCTACTTGGTCATGTATATATGAACTCTTAACTCTTCAAACAAGCATGCTACTCTACCATTTGTGAACCCCAATCCTTATTATAGTTGTTTGCTTTACTACCATCCTGTTATATAGACTGATGACTGCTAATGCTAGGATTGCTCAGGTTTAATGCCCAGGGAATCTTTAATATCAATTTGTATTAAGTACTTGTTCACTGACTAGTTGTGGTATTGAGTTTGTGATACTGTTGACCCTAAGCTTCTGTAATAAGTTTCCTTAGTAGTATTTTTACTTGCCCTGAACTGGTCTGTAACTCTTAGTTATGCCCTGCCTTGAATCCTTATGTTCTTCTTGAGAAGACTGTTGTGGTATCTACCCCAAAGGGGAGTCAATTGGGCATGTCATTATCATTTGTTAATCTTCTTAGAACTAATCCCTGTCCTTAACTCTCATGCTGAGTTTCTTGCTTTGTGGATTCATGTTTCCCATAACTAATCTGGTGCATCTTAAGAAGTCTATGCTTTGAACTTATTTGTTAGTTTGAAATCCTCACATACTTGCTCATTTTAAGGTCTTTTTACATGTGCGTCCTCTCACCTGTTAGATGTCACCCCTAAGGTGATATTAGAAAATCATTTTGGTGATGATTGTAATAATAGAAATCTATGTGTCTTTGCCTGGGCTCTAAGCCATTTGAATGACATGTTTTATGACCCCATGTTCCTGTTATTTGTTAATGGGTAAGCAAGACAATTGTTTTCATGTTTGGCGCATGACTTATTGGGCCGCGTGTGTTATTGGATCTGAGCATTGGTCAAACAAGCTTGCGAGCCTAGGTATTGGGCCTGTTTGATATGCAAGAGTATGGTTGGTGAAGGCCCAGAAGGGCACTGCTGGGTTACTTTGTGCTTGTGCTGGACCTATAATTGTTGTATTTGGGGCCTGTAATAGCCCTATTAAGTTTGTATTTGGTTTATTATTCTAAACTGGGCCTGTAATAATTTGTAAACAAATAATTGGGGGACATTAATGAATAGGAGGGTTGGGGGTATTCTAATACTTGCATGAATGGGTAGAAAACATGCATGTAGGGTCTATATGTTCTATTTGCTATTATGTCCAGCATGCCTTGTTTGTTTTGTTAGCTTGCGTTGCACACTGATAGAAATCCCGCACACACTTAACTTGTCAAAATATGCTACACTCATTTCCATGTCTGCTATTCAATGCTCCTAGATAATATATTTATTGGATACAATAATGCAATACCTTTGCTAACCTAGATACCCTGGCTATAAGGTTTAATAATTAATCAACTGCTTCGTGCTGCTTTTGTACTGCCTCACTTAGATAGCATGCCTATAGGGATAAAGTATTATAAAATTAAGTCTAATTGTCAATTGTTAGAAATCCTGCCAATAGGGTGTTTATTGACACTACTAATCCTGTGTTTTCGAACGACCTCACTGCCTAATCATGCGACTATTAGAGATCATGTATATAGGTTACTGTCACATGCCTAAGAAGCATGCCTATAAAATCAGTGCTGGCAATTCAGAGTTCTGGGATTGTTTTGCATCACCTTATTACGCAAACAATTAGAAATCATGTTTATAGGACTTTGTAATGCTCTAATTTGCCTATACGTTAGTCCAAAAATTACAGCACTGCCTGTATAATACAGGAATTATATAGAAATCATGCCTACAGGACTTAATGATTCTAATACGTCTTAATTCTATCTACTGCCTAACCAGAAATCTGTTTGCATGCTCTCATGCTTATGTGTGAAGGTTAACTTGAGTCTTTTGTTGCTATTGTATGCAGTCCTATCTGTTTTGAATGTCACCCAGTTTTATCATTTTTGAGCAACCTAAGTAAAGTCTAGAACCACCTGATAGTGGGTCCAAATCCTCCTGGACCATAGGCATAGGACGGGTAGTTCACGCATAGGGTACGACTTAGAATTGAATTAGAACGCCTTTAAGTAAACAAATTCAACATAGTAATCGGGTAGCTGGAGATGATAGTCTGTGCCCGCTGAATAATACGAGCAACCTCTACCTCCAAAGAGTTGTGAAGTATTATTTATGTTGCACGGGGTGATCCTTTAGGCTAAAAAACTTTGGACCCCCTCCTCTTTTTTTATGTGCGTGTTATTCACACAGTCATTTAACATAGATCAATATAGTTTGTACCTTTGCAGTTATTAAGACATGTACCGATTCTCATATGTTTTAACAAGACTCTACAACTTCTGAATTTCCCTTCTATTTATTTGTTCACCTAGCTTAATTACATAATGCACATAGTCTAAAGTTCAGCCGGGACCCACAGTTGTGGACCTCAAATAGTGCCTATCACCTTCTCTTTGAGATAATTTAAGCCCTTACCCGATCTTTGTTGGAGTTGACTAGTCAAATAGAGTTATTTGCAAATAGGTGCCCTAACGCACCTTAAAATCGTTAGGTGGCGACTCTTCTCTTTTAATACCCATTTAAAAGAGTTGTCACATGTCGAAACCCGCTTTCGCGAGAAAATGGGGCGCGACAATTACTACTCATCTATTCAAAATAGATTAACGCATATATTCCTATGGAATTAATCTATTAAGAATGCAGTAAGATTGCGTTATTCAAATTGAGCATGATGGCTAGGTATATTCCTATCCTAACCACAAATCCGCCCCCACTCAGAGTTAAAATCACGCCCTCTTCAATTATTCTCTAATCTAGACGTAGCTTTCCCAAGCATAGCATAGATAGTAAATAGAACCCAACTGTTGGTCAGACAATTAAGCAATTAATCACAGAATTGAAGAAACAACCATATATTAGAAAATTATAATCAAGGTTAATTCAACTTTAAACAACAATATTCATGACTAAATCACAACCCCAGAACTTATGGGTTTTAGCCACTCATTATAAAATCAAACATTTTCACAAGAGTTGATTAGTTGAAAATATTATGAAAGATGAAGAAAAACTGAGAATCCGTGCTCCCGAGTGTTCTGTGTGTGTATTATCCTCTCAAAATGGCGTCTCCCCCTCCAAAATAGGTTTAGATTTGCTTTTATACGAGTTGGGGTGTCTTGGGTTGAAATAACCTTGTCACGGTCGAGGTATGAAACTCTCCCGTCACCCAGCACTCAGGATAACATGGGGCGCTGGCCCTGGCACTGGGAATTTTGGAGTTATGATTTCTACGCCACAGGTAGAGCCCCATGCTAGCCCGGGCGCTACTTTGTGGCATTTTTCCATTTCGTCCCCTTTTTTCTTCAAATCTCGCACCTTCATCCCACATTGCCTTTGGATGATTCCTACACATAAAAATACCATGAATTAGCATAAATTATTACATTACACATCTGAAATCTACGAAAAAGAGTCAAATGCAAGGCAATATGCATATAAATATACATGCTTTAAGCCGAATATCAACAGCCAGGTTAAATATCACTATGGTCCACTCAACCACCTAATGATTATTAAAGACAACTCAAGAACCTCAAAGTTAGATTTACTAGAGCTACATGTTTTAATAATGACTCATAACAACCTTGTCTCTAACCATAAGCATGCAGTTAAGTGTGTTGGTGCCACATGAAGCATAAATAACTCGTTTTCATAGACTAACTTGATTAGGGCTTTTATTCATTACTACTTACTACTACTATTACCTAAACATGAAACAAACTCATTCCTTTAAGAAAGTTGTCACACTATCCATCCCCGTGAAGAGTCACCCGGTTCACACAAGAAACCACCTTTGGAAAGAACCGTGGCATTAAGAAAACCAAATGCTTATTATCAACAAAAGAAGGAAAAGCATAAAAATTAAGCTACCAAAACAATCAAAATTAAAGATACTACTAAATGTAACAAACTACTAAATATAATTAAATAAAATCATCCAATTATTACATCCCAGTGTAATCAAATGTGTCAATCATAAAATATAGAATTATCCACTCCCAAATAAAAATAAGCATTGTCCCCAATGCTTGGCAAAATAAGATCAAAGAGTAGAGAGGGGCGAAAAAACTCCCTAAGGGTCCTCTATCATCACAGTGTCACCAGCAACATCAGTCCCAGCCGGCTCAGCTAACTGAATGGTGTCATTATCTTGTGCGGGAGCTCCTTGAGAGATGAACATATCACGCATCACAACAGCAGTGCTTGATTCAAGGCAATGCTCCTAAGTCTGAGCCATAAGAGCCTCATGAGAAGGTTGATCTGGGTGAGGCTGGGGGAGGGGGAGGGGGGTCTAGTAGCATGTTAAATGACAAGTCGCCGGCCTCACCTAGCCTAGTCACCTCATCTCTAAGTGAGTCAACTGATTTCTTATTGGCTTGTGTCTTTCTCATCTTCTTCACCTGCTTGGTCAACCGCTCGATCAGTGTATCTATAGTCACCTTTTGGTTGTCCAAGACCTTAGTGATCTTGATGTCAATATTAGAAGGGTTCTGCTGTGAAGATGGCTTCCCTGCAACAATACTAGAGATCTCAGTCAACTTTGAAGTAGCTGTCTACATCCAGTTGTTAAGGCTCACTAGTGTCTGAGAGACTTACTGTCACGACCCAAACCAATGGGCCGCGACGGGCACCTAGTGCCTTACTCAACCGAGTACCAACATAACGTATCTTTCTTATCATACCATTATGGGTAAGTGTGCCAGCAGGGCCGTCATGAGATACCCAAAATAAAACATAAGGCAATACTCGACATAGGACGACCCAACATGATATACAAACTTATACATGTGACATACGGGCCTATAAGCCGACATGATAATTTGTACACACAAACCATAGGACGACAAGGCCATACAAGTATCCATATACATGACCTCTATCTACAAGCCTCTAAGAGTATATAAACGTCATAAAGGTCGGGATATGGCCCCGCCATACCAATTAATACATGTTCAAATCATATGACCAAATAGGCAACTCCGGAGCAAGTGGAGTGCACCAACACCTTCCACTGAGCTGATATCCTACTAGGAGGACTGTAAATCTATCTATTGGGACCTTCGAGCATAAAATACAGCATCCCCAGGTAAAAGGGACGTCAGTACAAATAAAGTACCGAGTATGTAAGGAATGAAAAGTAGTATATAAAAGACATGAAAGAAACATGGAGTAAAGGACTCAACCTATAAGTGTGAATAGCTCTGTGAATCAAGAAACATTTATAATGTCATGCATATGTGTATAAATGTCATACCATGTATAGGTATATGCGTACATAACATCATCAAGCCTCTGAGGGCATCCCATCATATCATCTCGGCCTCTGTGGGCTAAATCATCAACGTATACTAGCTGATCAGGTGTTGGTGCGTATATAATGCCATAACCTTTTCTCATACCCCATATATGTAAAATATATGTGTATATAATGCCATTTATTCATGGGTCAATAAACATGAATAAATGAATACAATGCATAATGAAATAAGTCAGTAAGATCTCTCGGAATGTCATAAGATCAATATAACTTCAGTTAATATCACAAATAAACTTTATCAACTTATGTATTTTCTGAGACCCATGAACAAACGATATGATAATAGGACATATGGGGAATCAAGAGCATAGGCAACCCTAGTACTTCTATGAATAGAGTCATTTGTGAAAGTTGCGTGTTTGCTTGTTTCGTTGTATCATATGGATCATGCCAAAAGGAAAGAAGGGTTAGCCTTAACATACCTTAGCCATATCACCCCTTATAGACTCCTTAATTTATCTTAACAGTATCTTTAACATGATAATGAAGTCATCCATCAATGATTCCAGCCTTATACCATATATTTATAACAAAGGAAACAATCCACAACTCCAACTATCCTCAATTAGCAACTTTATTCACTAGTTCATGTCTAGTCCATCCATTTAACTTAATCAACATCAAGATAACCTTAAGCACATTCAATAACACAATATACATACCTCCTACAGCAGCTTCAAGTCAAAATCCAAGATACATTTAGCTTACAACAACCCTCAATGGCAATACAACACCATAGAAGTGACTTAAGCTAATCTCCACTTCCAATCTCAAGTTTCCTATCTTTCTTTCACCAATTCACTTGATAAACATATATACATGCATAAAAACAGAAAAAATATCATAATCAAGTTATTTTCTCTATTTTCCAACCATAACAACATATATATATAGCCTTAAAATAACCCAACAAAAGATAACAACATCTCTTCCCCTTTTAAGTGCTATCTTGTAATCTTTCTCTCCAACACCATAACCAACATGTAATTAATCTTAAACACCATAAAATAAGATGTTAAACATACCTTAGGCAGTAGATAAAATTCGAACCCTAAGATTAACTTAGCTCACCATCATCCTTATTCACATCACAACACCATGGAGGGGTTATTCTTCACCTTTGGCTAACTTTGATGTTGGATTATGGTGTATTTTTTTGAAATTTGTTTGGAGCCTTGGGGGAACTGTTTGGGAGGGTTCGGAGAATGTGAGGGTGGAAGGAGGACAAAAAATGCACAAAGCTCATCCCAAAAACGAGATAAAAATAAGTGAAGGTCGGCCACCGACCAAGTGGGTCCCATAGGGGCTTCCAACGCAGTCTCATGAAAACAGGAATATCTCTCTACCCCTATGTCATATTGATAAATAGTTTAATGCGTTAAAACCTAAACTCATAGATATTCCATTTTATAGGTGGATCATCCTGTAATACCAAGTATATTGGGAGAAAAGCTCCGCTACATTTGACATAAGTTTCAGCATATTATGAATGTAACTTGTGATGACCTTTGCCAACTTTTGTTCCAGCTTTCCAACCCTCTTGGCACTTGTTATTAATCATATTAAATATTTGTAACCTCCAAGGTAACATGATTAACTTACTTTATGTACTTTCAAATATAATCTCATTTCTGAGCTTACATCAATTGACTTACGATGTACTCTCACGTACGAAAACATGGGGTGTAACACTCGCAAAGCAGACAATGGGCCGGTAGGCAAAGGCACCGATCTCGGAGCTAGATTAGGCAATGGAGCAGGGGCTGAGGATGATGGTTCAGGCATATCAGCTCTAGCACTGGTGGAAGGCTTAACTAAAGTAGAAGGGATCTCAGTGGGACCATGGGCTGGCTACAACTACCGGCTCATCAGACTGGCCAGCAGTAGTAGGAGGCTGAGTGCACTTCTTCGGGTTCCTCGGGTCTTGAAACTTGTACAAATTAAAGGGACCAGTCGGCTTGACCTTCGTGTCAAATGGCCTGGATTCCACCTTGGAGTCAGTCAAGAACTTAGTGATGGTGCTCGGGCCAGCAGTAGTAGGAGGCTGGGTGCTCTTCTTTTCCTCGGGTCTTGCAACTTGTACAAATCAAAGGGACCAGTTGGCTTGACCTTCATGTCAAATGGCCTGGATTCCACCTTAGAGTCAGTCAAGAACTCAGTGATAGTGCTCGGGTAGGGGTAGGAAGTGTTACTATGCTAAGTTACCAAAGTGATATTTGCCGATATCAAGGTACCCACATTGATTGGGTTCCAGGCAATGATAGAATCTACTAAGACTGCCCTTGGCAATGGTAAGTTGTTCACATTTAGGGACGAGTCAAGTCTAGTGCACAAAAAGGTCTGCCACCCTTTTGCCTCAAAGCTCAGAGTTTGGCGAAGGATTGGCACTCCGACACCTATCCAAGGGGGAGTAGGCCCGGTGCAAGAATCTCAGCAAGCCACGGTCTAACCTCCTCTTTCTCAACCAACTTAGCCAGATGCTCTTTTGGCTCTACATCATCAAGATCGAGGTATGTGTTCAGAGTGTGTTGATCAAATTTGACTTTAAGGTTGCACACTTTTGTAACCTTTGTCCCTTTAACAATATGCGCCGTGTTAGCGTAGAATTCCTAGACAAGGTGCTCCTTGACATCTATCGGCTTCTTTGTAAAATGCATCCAACCCTTTCTCTTTGTGAATTGCTCCAAGACTTCCAAATTGTATTTGTCTAAATCCTTGATGAGGTATTGCCTCTTGTGGGTAAGAGACCTTTCCTTCCACCAAATTTGGAAGTCTGTATATGCCATTAAGCTTAAAAATCGATCTTCCCAGACCACCTTCTTCTTAGTTCTTGCTATGCTAGCTTTTGCACTTGTTCCCTCTTTTTCGTCAACTGGGGCATCATCAAAATCAGAGTCCTGATCAGCTGCATTGGACTCATGATTGGTGCTAGCTAAGCATTAGGAGGTACTGTGAGATGTGGAGGGCACAACTTGGGGCCCAGACTGCCCATGTGGCCTAGAATGTTCCTCGTTGTGCTTTTCAGGTAGAGACACATAATTTCCTTCCGAGGCTTCCCTAGACGGGGCATAATAACTCGACTCTAAGAGGCTTCTACCTCTCCCTCGTCCTATAGTTGTTTTCATTGTAATGGCCCTCTGTGCACTCGGGTGTATGACACCTCAGCCTTTACATTCCCCACTTCCTTTAGATGATTCCACGTCCTCTTGCTTGCACCATTGTTTGTGTATGCACAAAGAGAGTTGTCAGTTGATATACAAGTTGCAAAGCAGTTAAAAGCTATGTAAGCATTTGAGGACACCATAGAAGCAGTAGAGTTTCAAGCTATGAACATGTAGTAGACATATTGGTCAAGTGCGGTCCGCATAATTTCAAGTGTGGCATGCAAATAGGAAGTGCGGTCCGCACAATTCCAAGTGTGGCCTCACTTCACCACAATTATGCCAAGTCCTCAAAGAGAGGTCTCTCATAGACAATGCATACTCCATTTGCGGCTACAGAAATCCAACTTCCGTTCACAGATTTACATTTTCGGCCGCACTTGAGTAAAAGTAGTTAGGTGCCCATAGAAGAAGTTCTCTGATTGTCAGTGAAGACCTCCATCTGTGGCCGCAAAATTTAAACTGTGGTATGTACAAATAAAGTGCAGTCACACAATCAGATATCACTAAGTTACCTAAATCAGATGTTTGCAGACCACACAATTTCAAGTGTGATCCGTACAGTCAAGAACATGATAGGTCTTTTTACCTAGGTTATGCAATTATGTGTTAAATCCTACTGGGCAACATGGTAAGGGAATTATAATAAACAACCCAACCCTATCCGAGCATGCTTTGAAAATAACCCAATGTTTAACTACCCCAAATTGATACAATTAAGGGATGCAATAACATATGGCCTAAAAAGAAACTAAAAAGCCAAAATAAATTCAAAAATAAAAACAATAAGATTGAAGTGATGCATACTAGGGTGTGCTAGTGTAATAAGACTAATGGGAGTGTGATAGGCTGATTGTGATCACAAAGTGCAAGCACGCAGGTACTTCTTAAAGGGATAGTTTGAGAATGAAAATGGCGAAAAGGGTAACCGGGAAGTTACTGTGCTATTTATACTTAGCAGATGGTGAGGGTGAAAGAAGGTGAGTGCCGCCGCACAATTCCAAGTGTGGTACTCTATTACCTCGGCAGTAGGAGCACATGTAGTTGTGCGGTCCACACTTCTATCAACTTAGTTCCAACGACTTCTCTAATAGTGCTCTATTGCGACCACATAATTTATGATGGTCTGCAAACTCACTCCGCACTGTTGGGAGAAAATTTTAGAGGGCCTTCAATTTAACACCTGATCCGATCCTTGCAATTGTGGTCTATAGATAAAATTTGCGGCCGCGTAAAATATTTTGCGGTACGCATTCCCTCTTCTGCGACCGCACTAATAAAAGTGTGGTCCGCATTTTTCCTTGTAGGGTACAACTTCAGCCATCATTTGAATATCTAACACTAATCCCTTCAGCACACTTCAAATTAAGTTAAAAATGACAACCAACATCTAACTTAAAGAGAAAAAGGAAAAGAACTTGAGTTTCCTCCCAAGAACCGCCTTATTTAACGTCGTGGCAGGACGTAATTATCATAACATCCTCAAATGAATTAAAGAACTGCCACCACGTGGCTTTCACCAAGTTTCTTCACATAGTGCTTCAACTGGTGACCATTCACTCTCAATATGTCATTGTTCTTGTTATTCAGGTCCAAGGCACCAAAGGGTGTCACACCAACAATTTTAAATTGACCACTCCACTTTGACTTGAGCATCCTGAGAAACATACTCAATCTTGAGTTGAACAATAACACTAGATCTTCGGCCTTGAACTCCTTGTTCCAAATATATTTGTCATGAAGATATTTCATCTTTTCTTTTTACAAGGACAAACTTTCATATGCATGGTACCATAACTCATCCAATTCATTCAAGTGTGCAATCCGCAAGTTAGCAGCTACATCCAAAGCAAGATTCAATTTCTTCAAGGCCTACATTTCCTTGTGCTCTAATTCCACCAGATGATAAAAAGCTTTTCCAAACACCAGCCGGTATGGAGACATTCCGATATGTGTTTTGTAAGCCATCCTATATGCCCATAGAGCATCATCAAGCTTCTTAGACCAATCCGTTCGATTTGCAGTCACCTTCTTGGACAAAATACTCTTTACCTCCCGGTTGGAGACTTCCACTTGACCACTAGCTTGTGGATGATAGGGAGTTTTCACTTTGTGAGAGACACCATACTTGCCAAGTAAAGTATCAAAAGCTTTATTGCATAAATGTGACCCTCCATCACTTATGATTGCCCGCGGAGTCCCAAACCTTGTAAAAATGTTCCTATTTTAAAAAGCCACCACACTTCTAACCTCATTATTGGGTAAAGCAATAGCTTCAACCCATTTAGACACATAATCCACTGTGATCAAAATGTAGGTGTTTCCACAAAAACTCACAAAAGGGCCCATAAAGTCAATACCCCAAACATCAAAGATATAAATCTCCAAGATGGTTGTGAGGGGCATCTCATATTTTTTGAAATTCCACCGGCCCGTTGGCATTCATCACATCTTTTCACTAACTCATTGCATCTTTGTATAGTGTAGGCCAATAAAAACAAAAATTTAGGACATTAGCCGCCGTTCTTGCTCCACCATGATGGCTACCACAGGGCGAAGAATGAAAATCCCTAAGAATATCACTTTGATCCTCCTCCGAAACACATCTTCTAATTACCCTATCCGAGCAAATACAGAAAAGGTATGGTTCATCCCAAAAGTATTCTTGACAATCTCTCTTGAGCTTCTTTCTTTGGTTTGAAGAGAACTCATTCGGAATGATACCACTCACAAGGAAATTTGCTAAATCCGTGAACTATGGTACCTCTTTCATTGAAAGTACCAAAAGTTGCTCATCGGGGAAAAAGTCATTGATTTCAAGGCCATCATGTGGCCTCCCCTCCTCCCCCAAACGAGACAAGTGGTCCACCACTTGATTTTCACTTCCTTTCTTGTCCTGGATGTCAATATCCAACTCTTATAACAAAAGCACCCATCTCATCAAAGGAGCTTTAGATTCGTTTTTTCTTATAAGATAGCGAAGCACCACATGATCCTTGTGGACAATAACTTTGGCACCCATCAAGTACGGGCGAAACTTCTCAATAGCAAACACAATAGCAAGGAGCTATTTCTCCGTAACAATATAATTGACTTGGGCACTATTTATGGTCTTACTAGCATAGTAAACTAGATGAAAAACTTTGTTGTTACATTGTCCCAAAACCGCTACATCACTTGCATCACACATGAGTTTGAATGACAATCTCCAATTTGGAGATGTAATGATAGGAGTAGTTGTCAACTTGAGCTTCAATTGTTCAAAAACTCTCATAAAATCATCATTCAAATGGAACTTGGCATCCTTCTCAAGGAGTTTGCACAAAGGGTTCACCACTTTAGAAAAAAGCTTTGATGAAACGCCGGTAGAATTCCGCATAGCCCAAGAAACTCCTCACACCCTTCATCGAGGTGGGGGTGGAAGCTTAGAAATAACTTCAATATTTGCATTATCCATTTCAATACCATTCTTTAAAATCTTATGGACAAGGACAATGCCTTTCTCATCATGAAATGACATTCCTCCCAATTGTGTACCAAATTTATTTCCTCACATCTAGCCAACACTTTGTCAAAATTAGTAAGACAATCATCAAATGAATCCCAACTAGCAAAAAGTCATCCATAAAGACTTCAAGGTATTCTTCCACCATGTCTGTGAAAATGCCATCATAAACTGTTGAAAAGTCTCCGGTGCATTGCATATTCAAAAGGCATCCATTTGAAAGCAAAAGTACCATACGGACATGTAAAGGTGATTTTCTCTTGATCTTCCAGAGCAATAAGGATTTGGTGGTAACCCGAGTACCCATGAAGAAAACAATAAAAAGTACGACCGGCCAACCTATCAAGCATTTAATCCATTAAAGGGAGAGGAAAGTCATCCGTCATTGTGACTTTGTTGAGCGTACAATAATCCATACAAACTCTCCAACCAGTGACTGTTCTCGTAGGAACTAATTCATTCTTATCATTTGTAACAACCTTCATGCCCCCCTTCATTGGGACACATGGACTGGAGAAGTCCAAGAACTATCGAAAATGCGGTAGACAACCTCGGCATCCAACCACTTGATAATCTCCTTTTTGACCACCTCTTGCATAGCTTCGTTGAGTCTTCTTTGAAGTTTAGTTGACAGTTTTGTACCATCCTCCAATTTGATATTATGCATGCAAAATGCAGGGCTTATACCCCAAATATCCGCCAAAGTCCATCCAATAGCTTTCTTCCTCTTTTGTAACACCGCAAATGTGGAATCAACCCGCACGTTAGTGAAACAAGAGGAAAGAATGACTGGTAAAGTAGACCAAGGGCAAAGAAATTCATACCGAAGGTGAGATGGCAATGGATTTAACTCCAAGGTTAGTGTCTCTTCAATTGAAGGCTTTGTAGGAGGAGTCTTCATATTTTCAAGATCCAATGACAACTTTCGGGGCGCTTAATTGTAATATCCCATTCCTTGCAATAAATTCACACATTTTATGAAACCATCCATCTCATCATAATCAAAGTTGAGAAAAACGGCTTCCAACATACTACCAACATTGATTGTAGCACTAGTATCATCAATAATGACATCGGTCACCAAGTCCACAAAAGAGCACACTTCGTTGCTATTTGGTTGACACATAGACTTGCACACATGGAATACCACTTGCTCATCACCAACCCGAAAAGTGAGTTCTCCGGCTTCCACATCACAAAGGGCCTAACCTGTAGCAAGGAAAGGCCTCCAAAGAATGATAGTCACTTGATAATCAACCTTACAATCTAGAATCACAAAGTCCGCCGGAAGAATACATTTATCAACTCGAACCAAAACATCCTCAATCACTCCCAATGGTCTCTTCATAGTATGATTGTAAATTTGCAACCTCATAGATGTGGGTCTTGGTTTCCCAATCCACAAGGTTTTGAATACTAAATAGGGCATCAAATTGATACTCACCCCAAGATCATAAAGAGCCTTAGAAATATCGGCACTTCCAATAGTACAAAGAATTGTAAAATCATCGGGATCCTCCAACTTAGGAGCCAAGTAATGAATAATTGCACTCCCTTGATGAGTGACCTTGATAGTTTCAAAAATCATCGACCTCTTCTTGGTCACAAGATCTTTCATAAACTTGGCATAACCGGGCATTTGTTCCAAAGCTGCCACCAATGACACATTGATAGAGAGACCTTTCATCATTTGAATGAACTTCTTGAATTGATTCTCACCATTTTTCTTAGCAAGCCTTTGAGGATAGGGGGTTGGAGGCTTTGTCAAGGGTGCCTTTGACTTTTGCACTACCAGTTTCGGAATGTCAATAATGTTCTCCCTAGATGAGTTCACCTCTTCTTGGGTCTCCTCCACACTATCATCAATATCAATCAGAACATCATCATGTGCTTAAACATTATTTCTTGGGATTTCCTCTTCTTGGATCACTTGGTCATCTTCTACAAGTTTCTTTTCATTTGAGGTAGGTGCATTCCCGCCTCTTCCACTTCTTGTGATAACCATCATAACATGCCCCGTATTGTTACCACCCTTTGGGTTCACTACCGTATCACTTGGTATTATTACCACCATTATGATGAGTATTAAGAGCTTGAGAGATTTGCCCCATTTGAACTTCAAGATTACGGATTGATGTGGTATGTGAGGTAAGTTGGGCATTCGAATCCGCATTGTTTTTCATTATTTGCCTGAGCATGTTCTCAATACGGCCCATTTTATTATTTGAAAAACTTGAACCATGGGAAGGATAAAGAGGTGGGTTTCTCGGTTGTTGGTACATTGGGGGCTTTTGAAAACCCGAACTTCGTTTGCATGATTATTATTGTTTCCCCAATTTTCTTGATTGTTACCTCCCAAATTCCCTTGGTTATTGATGTTGTTATACCAATTCCCTTGGTTGTTATAACCCCAATTGCCTTGGTTATTTTGAGAATGCCATTGATTTTGATTGGAGCCTTGAAAATTGCTCCGTTGCCCTTGGTAATTGTTTACAAATTGTACTTCTTTTTCTTGCTTGATAAGAGTCATCTTTGTCATAGCTACCATCATCATCTGCATAATTGTCCACTAGGGATTGAAATTGGGGTCCTTTAGTCCTCTTCTAGTTGTCCCAAACATTCAATCCTTCCATAGTATGAACTTGATTAGGGTCTTGAGTTTGATGAAGTTGAGCTTTAGCGAATTAAGTCATAGTTGTGGTCAATTCGGCAATAGCTTGCCTATGGTCTTTCAATTCCTGATCAAGATGGATGATGTTGGGATAACCTTGGGGAACATTAGCATGGGATTGCCAAGCCGAAGAAGTTTCCTCCATATCATCAAGAATCTCACACGCCTCCGCATAAAGTGTTGTCATAAAATTTCCTCTGGCCAATTGATTGACCACACATTGATTCGTAGTATTAATACCATAGTAGAAAGTTTGTTGGATCATATTGTCGGACATATCATTGTTCGGGCACTCCTTTACCATTGTCCGATATCGCTCCCAAATATCATGCAAAGGTTCATTGGGCTCTTGCTTGAATGCCAATATTTATCTCGTAAAGTAGCCATATGCCCGAGAGAGAAGAACTTTGAAATAAAATTCACTGCCAATTTATCCCATGTATAAATTAAATGATTAGGCAAGCTGTCTAACCAATTCAAAGCCTTACCCCTTAATGTGAAGGGAAAAAGCCTTAAACGTAAAGCATCTTCCGAAATAATATTTTTTTGCTCCCCCAAGACGTATCAACAAAACCTTTCAAATGCTTGTAAGCATTTTGAGTTGGCGCCCCGGTGAAATAGCCACGTTGCTCGAGCAAAGTGAGCATCACATTGGTCAATTAAAAGTTTCATGCCTTAATGCAAGGGGGAGCTATGGCACTTGCATAACATTCATTAGGCAAAATCCGATGTTACACCGCTTGTGGTTGTGGTGGTAGAGGAGGTGGGGAAGGTGGAGACATATTGTCTTGTCTTGTTGCCCACGACCTCGATAGTTTTATTGTGGAGCTTGAGGCATTTCATCAAGTTGCTCATCTTCACCATCCACCTCCCCCAACGGTAAGTTTCTGAGTTCGTTGTTCGCCATTTGGAGCCTACAATCACTTTAACAAATAAGAATCACGAAAGTAAAAGAAGATACTTCAAGAAACAAACTTAAGCATATAGATAACACAGTAAACTCCCCGGCAACGATGCAAAAAATTGATCATGTCCAATTCACACCCAATTAAGGAATATGAAATGACCATTACAATAATAAAATCCAACGCGAGTCGAGGTTGAATTCACATGGAGTTTGAAGAGGTGTTGAGGTAAACACTCAAGAAAGAAACTCGAAATAAGTAAATTTATCTTCCAAACAAAAGTGAGTAACTGTTATCTAAATTAACTGCTAAGAGATTTAATTAACTAGTGAGCAAATAATGATTGAAATGTTTTAGATATTTTTATCAAATAAGGAAAAACCTAGGGTTGTAACCTTAACCTAGGTGTAAATCTAATGGGTAGAGTAAATCTATACTTGCTTGGTAGATCGGGTATGTTATGACTCTCAATACTCAAGTACCCACTCAATACTTCTCGATTAAAGAGTAATTATGCCCAAAATGTCTTTCTCAAGACCAAATGGGGAGCAATCAAAATAATTGAATATGAGTTCAAGTTGGATTATCCTTATGGAGTAGTTCTCTTTAGGGTATGATGGATTTGGTGTATTGATATTTGTTTGTGGATTATAACTCTAGTTCTTATGTATTGAATCGTTTTGGATGATTTAATTATTGCATCTATATATTCACATGTTCATGTAACGGAGAGAGGCAAAACTTGTGATATCGTTGCATTATCTTGTTAGTTGAGTTCATTAATTCTTCTTAGTAATCGAAAGAGGCTAGTTGAATTATTGTTTAACCGTTGTTAGGAGGATAATCAAGAGAGATTCTCCTAAAGACCAATCCACTACGAATTCTTGCATATCTTCACTGCGCTTAAATTGGTTCATATTGTGAGGTTGAGACTTAATCGAAAGAGGAGTTTCTACTAAATATTTGAACTACTAACTGAGTAAATTTGAGAGACTCACTTGAACATTAGAAGTGAATTAACTAGAGTTAAATCTCAGACATTTATCTTGTACCTATCAAATCAATCCCTATTTTCTCCAATTGATATCTTCCTTGCTTACTTTTGTTCGAGTGTCATTCGTCAATAAGTTAGACTCTTAGTTAATTGTAGTTTTTAATCATAAGTTTATGTTAGTTTAGTAACAAAGAATAAATAATTAAAAAAGAAGATCAGATTCATTAAAGGCTATACTGATCGCCATAGTGAAATAATACAATCATCAGATGGCATAACAATAGGCAATATTGTAGCAGAAAAATGACGCATTATATTTCCTATGTTCGCGGACAATGATCAGAAGATTGATGATAGTTCCAAATCACACAATCCTAGTCATACTAAAACCTGCACATTGAAATGTCATATTCTGGGAAGCAAATCCAATATAGAGCTTCATGCAATTCTACACATAATGGGGACAAGCGATTGTTATACAAAAAGCATATAGAAACTTTTTAGAAAGAGTCGATAATAACTTCAAATCAAGTCTCAATGAAGAACCAGTGATTACTTGTTCATATACCAAACTTCCCTTTATAACTCACCTTTTGGTTCTGCTTTGATGTCCATTATTTCATCAGTTCTCTGTTCACTGAGCCAGATTACGACAACTCTAGTTGATATTGGGTATGGAACTTTATTCTTGCTTATAAATTCCCTTGTCTCGATGATGATATATTTATTTAAATTCATAAACCTTAATGTCATGGAAAAAATTCACATGAGCATTGCAACAATTTTATCAGAGTATAATATTAATGGAATCTAGCACACATTTGTATGCAACTTCTAGCACACGTTAGATGTATAGAAGCATACAGTATAACAGATCAACTTTCCAATTAAATATATGAGAGAAAATGCACTTTTGATATTATAAGCTCTTCGCATTCCTGAGTGGAGTCCAAAACAATGTCAACCCAAAACTCTCTGTATGCCATTTAGTACCATTTTCTGAAAGAAGCTGTAGCGTAAAAACATCTATTAGGGTGTCATTTTCTTTTATCTTTTATCTTTTTTTTAGCAGAAAAATGACACATTACATTTCATATGTCCGCGGACAATGATCTGAAAGATTGATGGTAGAATTTTATGCAATTCTACACATAACAGGGACAAGTGATTGATATACAAAAATCACACAATTTTGTCATACTTAAACCTGCACAACGAAGTATCATTTTCTTTGAAGCAAACCTTATATAGAGTTTCATGCAATTCTACACATAACAGGGACAAGCGATTGATATACAAAAATCATGGAGAAACTTTTTCGAAAGAGTCGATTATGACTTGAATCAATCTCAATCAAGAACCAGTGATTACTTGTTCATATACCAAACTTTCCTTTGCAACTCACCTTTTAGTTCTGCTTTGAGGTCTATTATTTCATGACTTATCTGTTCATTGAGCTAGATTATGACAACTCTAGGTGATAAAAGGTATGGAATTTTATTCTTACTTATACATTCACTTGTCTCGATGGCTATGTTTTTGTTTAAATTAATAAACCTTAATGTTATGAAACAAATTCACATGAGCATTGCAACAAATTCATCAAGAGTATAATAGGATTTTCAATCTACTAAACTGTTAAATGCTTCAATCTATTGTTCACTTGAAGATGATGTTGAAGCCTGATTAAACACTGCACTTGCATTTTATGTATATGTACTCTCTAGATCTTCACATTTATTCTCTAGCCCTTCCATGCGTTCTTTTAGAGATTCATTTTCTTTTTCAGTAGCATTCAACTTCTCCAACAATGCAGTCTTCGAGGAGTTACCACCTTTTAACTCTTTAGCAGTAATCCCACCACCAAATCCAACTACATGACTCTTGCGTTGAGGTCTGAAGCACCTTTCTACAACCTCAATATTTGTAAGAGACGATTCAGAATGCACCAATTCTTTGATTTTAGCCTATAAATTATAAGACAATTTAAAATAACGTGACATAAAAAATAAAATGATGTAAAATAAAATTTATCAATAAACATACATATTTTTCAATGGTTTCAGGTTCGACAAGCTTGTCGTCCTTCTTACGAGTCTCAAAGAAGATAGTTGCCATATCTGGGGGATTACCATCTTTGCCTCCCTTCACATTTAAATAAATAAGTCACAAATTATTTTTAACAAAGATGTGATTTCTTAACAGAAATTGCAATATATACTCACCAATTCATAAATGATCTCCCGAATAGGCTTACTACCCGTACAATGAGGCATCCTCAACTTAGACCTATTGATCGAGTTTTTTTGTACTTATTTCCTAAATTAATAATGCGCCATTAAAATTTTAATCAGCCACTTAATATAAGATGTTAACAAATAGTTATGAAACCTTACCTTAAATTTTTCAGTTAAAAAATGCTCTTTGACCAGCCGTTTCCAATGACTCTTGTCTACCCCTCAGGAACATCTCTTAAAGCATCGCGGAATGACTTAGATTTTATGTTCTTGTGCAGCGATCCTCTCCAATTGTTCCATAACTTTCTTATATGTTTCAAGACATGATCTCGTTGATCATTTATGTCATCACTATCAAATGTTTCCTACAATATTTCATAAGTATCATTAACCATGAAACTCAAAATTTTCTAATAAATTAGAAAAATAAAAATTTAGCCAACTATGTGTATCACTGGAGATTTTAATGCTTATACGAGTTCTAAATTATAGAGAGGGCATATTCCTTTAAGAAAAAAGTGAAGAAAGCATGAGTTGATATTTAGTTCTATTTAACAGGAAAAAGAAGGATACTTATGCACAAATACAGCTGCAACAGTCGAAATGAGAGGTTAGATAAAATTGAAGTAGCAAATATGCATGATTGGATATTAATAACAGAAGAAAAGGTGTATGTCACGATTAAAAATTAGGAACAAATTGTAAATCAGTTATACCATATAAATGTAGCTTATATGAAAGCAAAACTTGTGTGATTACTTTGCATACGTCTGCTGTAAAATAATTTTGGTCAATCCAAATACTTGCAAATGAAATTCCATAACAAAGTAGTATTCTCATGTATAAAGGCAATGACTGTCAAATAAATTTACACCAAGAGATGAAAGATATTAACAAAGAGAGAAGCTATGAAATCTGATTTACCTCCTGGGGTGCTGCACATAGAAGGTAGAAACAATGATAGTTGCGTTCAGGATCTGAAACTTGGCAAACACGAGATCTTTCAAGGAGGTAAGTTCTAATCGCTGCACCAGATATTCTTCCACTTTTATCAAACTGAATCTCCACAAATTTACCAAAACGACTGTAACAACATACGTAATGAGCATTCAGAAGAAAAAAACATATGCCAAAGCAACTAAATGAGTCACTTCTTGATTGGAAGCATGAGCAAAACAGTATCTCACCTTGAATTGTTATTTCTAACTGTTTTGGCATTGCCAAATGCTTCAAGTACTGGATTTGACTGGAGATAAAACAACAAAGAGCTAAAAGAATGAGAAAACCAGTAAAGAAGGCCTCTAAGAAAATGTAACGACCCGACCGGTCATTTTGAGTATCTGCACTTCACTCGATAGTTTGAGGGCAGGAGTAGCTCCGTATGATGTATTATGACTTGTGCGAATCATCCGTTTTGATTTTCAGATTATTCAGAATCAATTTGGAAGAATGAATTTCATTGTTGAAGCTTTAAGTTGGAAGAGTTGACCAAATTTGACTTTTTAGCATTTGACCTCGGACTGGAGTTTTGATAGTTCCGTTAGGTCCGAATGGTGATTTTGGACTCAGGCGTATGCTCGGATTTGCAATTGAATATTTCTAGAAGGATTCGACACTAATTAGCAAAAGTTGAAAATTTAAAAGTTTGAAAAGTTCATAAGTTTGACCGGAAGTTGACTTTGAGGATATCAGATTCGAATTATGGTTCTGGGAATAGGAATAGCTTCGTTATGTCATTTGGTACTTGTGTGCAAAATTTGAGTTCATTCCGGATTGATTTGATGTGTTTCGGCGCTAATTTTGGAAGTTGAAAGTTCAAGTTCATTTAAGTTCGATTTGAGGTGCGATTCGTCATTTTGATGTTGTTGTGTGTGATTTGAGGCCTCGACTAGGCCCCTATTTTTTTATAAGACTTGTTAGTATATTCGAACGGGGTCTCAAGGGGCCCGGGTGAGTTACTGACGTGTTTCAGATCATCTTTCATTCATGTGGGATGGCTGGCCCTTGCTGAACCTGGTGTGACCGCACCTGCGGAATATTGGACGCAGTTGCGGAGCCGCAAATGCGGCCAAGTCAGCGCAGAAGCGAAGTAAGCTGGAACAGGGCATCTGCAGAAGCGGGGAAGTGGACCGCATCTGCGGTAGCGCAGAAACGGTAGGAGTGATCGCAGAAGCGAGAATGTGCACAAGAGCGTAGTTTGTGGCGCACCTGCGCTTGCGCAGAAGGAGGTCCTATTGCACAGGTGCGAAAGGGTGGAGTTCCAGTGTTTTCCGCAGGAGCGGTGTTTTGTCTCAAAAGCGACGCCACAGAAGCGACCCTTTTGTTCGCAAATGCGAGATTGCTGGGCAGATTCTATATATTTCGAGGTTTTGACTCTTTTATGATAATTTGAGATTTGGGGCTTGAATTGATACGATTTTTGAAGCAATTCTCACCATATGGATTGGAGTAAGTATTCTCTACTTAGGTTTTGATTATATTTCGTGATTCTATCTTCGGTTTTGGTAATTGGATTATGAATTTTAAAGAGAAATTGGGAGTTTTAGCCTAAAATTTCATAGAGTGAGTGTTTGAGTTTTGAACATCGATTCAGAGTCGGATTTGAATAAAATTAGTATGGTTGAACTCGTAATTGAATGGGTTGTCAGATTTTATAAGTTTTGTCGAGTTCAGAGATGTGGGCCTGGGTTGGACTTTTGGGTTCATTTTGGGCTTTTGATTATAGATTTGACCTCTATCGATTGGGTTTGTTTCCTTTGGCAATATTTGATGTATTTGAGTTGCTTTTGGCTAGTTTCGAGCTGTTCGGAGGTCGGTACGCTTGAGATGGCATTTTTGAAGCATCTCTTGGCTTGCTCGGTATTTGATTTGGCTTCTTCAAGGTAAGTAACACTTCTAAACTTGGTGTTGAGGGTATGAACCCCTGAATATACGTGATATGTGTTTGGTGTTGAGGTGGCGCTTATGTTAGGTGACGGGCGTGTGGGTGTGCACCGTGTGTATTATGACTCGATTATTTCTGTGGTACTGTGTAGTTACCTAATCTTTTTGTATCTATGAAATCTCTACGTGCTAGAGAAATTGAGCTGTGATCCATGTTAGAAATCATGTCTAAGCTATATGCTTATCCTGTCAGGACCCACTAATGTCATTTATGTTGTTGGGTTATTTGCTTACATTGCAATTACATACTCAGTCATACGCATTTATTTTCATATTATATCTCAGTCTCTATTACCATTTATTGATACATCACATCATTATTTTGGGCTGATTTTCATGATATTGTGAGCCCGAGAGACTAGAGAGATTGATGACTGAGTGAGGCCGATGGCCTGATGGTAAGAATATTGATGGGATCGAGCTGCACGCCGTAGTAGGTATTATTGATTTATGATGGGATGCATGTTTTATTGATTTATGCCATGATTGGCTTGTTATAGCGCTTGGGCAGAAGGAGCCCCTCCGGAGTATGTACACACCCCCACTTTCATCATGCAAATATTTGGCAACGTGTTACTATTTTTTCATAAAGCATGCTTTCAACATCATACTCTACTCGTGCTTATTATCAATATAGCGGCACTTGATGAGTGTCCACGCATTCCTAAAAATACCCTTTTAAACCGGAAAGGCTTATTTGTGATAGACTAGTCGATCAATGGTGCAGTCGATGGTCCCGTGCCTTTCCCTCTCAAGTTGTCCACTTGAGAGTACCAGTCTAGACCTTTATAGAAAACCATACTCCGATTTGAAATATACATGCATCATGCCAAACCTAATACAGATTGAGACGTCATTGACATAGCAATCCTTTTAGATGAACCTTGTCCAAAGTCTAACAGGATTTCCATAATCCCAAAGGACATCATCATATTATGTGCATTGCTTGGAAAAAACATGTCAACATGCTGATCGTTAGTGCGTAAATAGCCGAATCTGGAGGGGAAAAGGGGCTAACTTTTATTTGTTTGCAGAAAATGAAGCACGAAATCCCCAGGTTCGGTATGGTCCAGAATATCCCACCTCTGCTAATTGACTGGTGGAATGACCTTGCGCCCTATGATAGATATCCTATGAGAAGGGTATTGGGTAACCTGCCATCTTTGCTGAATATTGAACCAAACAGGGAATTGATCGAGGCTGCTACCATGTTCTAGGACGAGAAGAGAGTTGTTTTTCGATTTGGCAATATAGAAATGACTCCTCTTCTAGAAGAAATAGGGGGTTTCGCCAAGTTACCATGGGATAGTCCAGGACTATTGGTACCATAGAATTGCACTCCACGCGGCTTTCTGAAAATGTTTGGTTTTATGAAGAATGATGAGCTGGTCTATCTGAAGATATCATACATCCCCATTGAATTTCTCTATGAGCATTATGGGCATAGAAAATTATATCGCCTTCATCATGAGGAGCTAGCCATTACCTCTTTGGGATGGGTGCACCACCAGTTTTATGTTTTCATAGTCTGTTTCTTGGCTTTGTTGATCTTTCCGGTGCAAGGGGGAAGAATTCATACTCGCCTAGCCATGGTCGCCAGGACCTTAATGGAGGGTATCGAGGGACAAAATTACACTATCATCCCAATGATCTTAGCTGAGATGTACCATTCTCTAGATCGGAGCAAGCATGGGTCCGAACACTTTGAGGGTTGTAATCTCTTACTACAAGTTTGACTTCTGGAACACTTTTAGAGGGGTGATTATCGCCAAGAGCTTCTACGAATGCCACTGAATGACTACATAGCCAGTCATCATCCAAAGAAAATGACATTCATTCCAGACAGGTTCGCAAAGCCTAGAAATATTGTAGGTTGGGTGCGTTTCTTCAGCAATCTGATAGATGAGCAAGTGCATTGGATGTTTGAATGGTTTCCCAGTAGTGAGTTCATTATCGGATCCAAAGGAACTACTTACTTAGTCTTATAGGGCTGCGAGGCATGTACCCTTATGCTCCTATAAGGGTAATGAGGAAAGCTGGAAGGAAACAAGTTATACCTCGAGTTTCCAACATGTTTCAGTATAAAGCAGATTTCAAAGGCGATGTCATCACATTCAAGTTCGAAGCACAACACATATAGAACCAAAAGATCATCATTGACGTAGAGACTATTGAACCAGACAGGTATCACATAGGTCATATGTACTACTATCTCTTATGGTTGGAGGACGCCATAGCCGGGGACGTCAAACCGGGGGTCAATCTGAAAGATAGGGTCATAAACGAGGTAGCTGAGGCATAAGTGAAGTATAAGAGGCTACTCAAAAGAGTGTTCGAATCGGAAGCTAAACATCTGGAACAACATAAAGTGAATATGGAGGCGATAAGGGAATGGAAGGAGATTGCCACTAAGTCGACAGAGAGGTTAGAATATCTAGAGAAAGGATTGATGGAACTAGAAGGGAAGATGAGAAAGAGTCTTTGGGATTGTCAAGGCATGGACAATGATGAAGGAGGGAAGCTGGCCAAGGCTTATTTGCTACTGGACATGCGTGATCTTGGGAACATGATTGATGGGGTCAAGAGAGCCAAGCATGGAGAAGTTCCTGCAGGGGCCAAGTAGATTAAGAGATAATGTCCTTTACTGCTTTCTAGATTAGATTAGATTTCGATGTAATAAGGCTTACACACATTAGTGACTTTATTATTATTATTATTATTATTATTATTATTATTATTATTATTATTATTATTATTATTATTATTATTATTATTATTATTATTATTATTATTATTATTATTATTATTATTACTATTATTATTATTATTATTATTATTATTATTATTATTATTATTATTATTATTATTATTATTATTATTATTATTATTATTATTATTATTATTATTATTATTATTATTATTATTATTATTGTGGATTTAGTGAAAGATTGCTTTGGCTTATTTTCGCACTAATGAAATGAAGCAAATGATGGCATGAATTTTCTTCAAGTCTATGTGTTGCTTAGTCCAACCTCAGGAACAATGAGGTCCCTAGAGTTAGGACGCGAATTAATGCATGACCTCATGTGATACATGACTAAATATTGCAAGCACTCTTTTACTTCATCTTACTGACTTTATTACCTTTTGTTTTTCTCTTTCTTTTGATTATTCCCATCCCCCAAGGTTGGTTCGTGCATTCTGGCATCATCAGCTTACCACACTAGATCCAAAGGTCCTCTACCTCCTCCTCCACCTAGGGATTCGAAAAACAAAGGAAAAGGCAAGGGCAAATGGGAAGATGGATGATCTAAGTGGTAACTGAAGAGACAATGCTACCATAATAATGCTACCATTCGAAAAATAATGTTGAAACCTCGTACGGAAGAAGCACGTCGGGACAGAATGAGTTGGTCTTACGTTTGGAGCAGAAAATCTTGGAGTTGCAGGGTGAGCTTGAGCAGGTCCGAAATATGGCAAACCTCTCTCTTACCCTAAATGTTCTTGACATCAACCAGCAAAACACAACCACTCAGAACTAAACACTACCACAAAACACACAAAACCAGAATCCACAACCCATAGCTCCGAATCCTCCCGCACCGCACCAATATCATAATCCCGAACCTCCCCAAAAACTTAATCCACCACCAATGCAAACCCCTCAACAACACCACCATCACCCGACCCAATATTCGCAAACTACCACTTATCACACTCCTCAAAATGCACCACAACCTACCCCCGATCCCCCTCAAACCTCAATCAATGATCACCAATATACCCAAGTTCTAGGAACCCATCAAGGTAACCCGATATAGGTTGAAACCTTACCCCATACCCCACAACAACTTCTATACATACCTAATCCAATCGAGAATGACCTACTCATTCGAAACATGGCGAAAGATCTCAAGAAACTGATAGGGAGAGTCCAGAGTGTTGAAGTTGGGAAGGGTGTTGAAGGTTTAAACTACGAAAATTTGTGTATTTAGCCAGATGTAGAACTGACGGAGGGTTATAAACCTCCCAAGTTTGAGATGTTTGATAGTACTGGTGATCCTAAGGTACATCTGAGAACCTACTGCGACAAGCTTGTAGGAGTGGGTTAGAATGAAAAAATCCGCATGAAACTGTTCATGTGAAGTATTATAGGAGACGTCTTATCTTGGTATATTAGTCAGAACTCGAAGAAGTGGGGGAATTGGGTGAGCATGGCATCGGATGACATGGACATATTCAGGTTCAATGCAAAGAATACGCCAGACGTTTTCTATATCCAGAATCTCAAGAAGAATTCGATATAAACCTTTCGTGAGTATGCTACTCGTTGGAGATCAGAGGCTGCCAAGGTAAGGCCACCACTTGAAGAAGAACAAATGAAGAAGTTCTTTGTTAGAGCCCAAGATCCGCAGTACTATGAAAGGCTGATGGTTATCGAGAATTACAAGTTCTCAAACATCATCAAGTTTGGCGAAAGGATAGAAGAAGGAATCAAGAGTAGGGCAATGACTAATTTTGAGGCACTGCAAGCAACAAACAAAGCCTTGCAGTCAGAGGGCATTTCGAAGAAGAAGGAAGTGGGTTGGGTGCCATAATGGTGCCCCAGGGCCCTAAGTCTACCCTTACATACCAAACACCTCCACCCACATATCAACCATCACCTCCAAAATACCAATGCCAAGCCACCACCTACCATGCCTATAACACCCAACTTACATATTACCATTCACCTCCAACCGCCCGCAAAAACTACCCAAAGCCACGACCAAACTTTGACAACAGAGCTCCCAAATAATACACCCCAATCTTTGAACCTGTAGCCCAACTATATGAGACTAAATGCCACTGGTTACATCACCCCTATTCCTATTGCTGTTGAGAACCCTTCCTAATGGATTAACCCCAATAAAACATGTGCCTATTACTCAGGCATGAATGGTCATACCATTGAAGAATGCCGCATGTTAAAGGATAATATTCAGACACTGATCGACACTAAGTTTATGCAATCAAAGGAAGCCGCAACAGATGTCCGTAATAACCCTCTCCCGGATCATAGGGGCGAGGGAGTGAATGTGATAGAAACTGATAAGGAATGGGATAAAGAGGGATCTATTAGACTTATTCAAGAGAGGGATACAACCAAAACATCTTTTGTCACCCTCTCACCGATTGTGGTGCAAACCCAGGCACCGTTTGAGGTTGAGGTAGCTACACCTTTCACTGTTATGGTAGCTTTTATACCGTCTTATAAGTCCGATGCCGTCCTATGGGATTATGTCACATAGGCAAGAAGGAAAGGAAAATCTAAGATGGAAGAAACAGGTGTTGCACAGGGTATGACTAGAACTGGCAGACTTTATACCCATGAGAATCTTGGAGGAACAAGCAAAGAAGCTTCATCTAAGCCGCCTATCATTGAGACGAGCACTGATGATCTTTGGCAGAAGGTGAAGGCAAGAGAATACTCTGTTGTTGATCACCTGAACAAGACTCCCTCCCAAATATCCATTTTGTCATTGTTGCAAAATTTAGACGCGCACAAGAATGCCTTGATGAAGGTGTTAAGAGAAGCTTATATGCCCGCCGGTATCACTAGCGGGGAGATGGCTAACATGGTTGGACAAGTACTAGAAAGTCACAAATTTACTTTCCACGAAGATGAGTTACTGCCAGAGGGGTTGAACCACAACAAAGCATTGCACATTACTTTGCAATTTGAAGATAAGTTCATTGCCAGGGTCCTGATAGATGGAGGCTCGAATCTGAACATATGCTCGCTGACCACTTTGAAAAAGATTAGGTAAAGGCCTGCGTGAGATACGGATGGGAAGCATGAATGAGAAAGCATTCGATGGATCTCAGATAGCCACTATTGGAGAAATCAACCTTGATCTATAGATGGACCCGACCTGGTTTGATATTGAATTCCAAGTGCTAGACATATCCGCCACCTACAACCTATTGTTGGGACGACCATGGATACACGTAGTTGGGGCAGTCTCTTTTACCCTGTACCAGGTTGTGAAGTTCGAGTGGAATCATCAGGAGGTGATCATTCATGGAGATGGAAGTAACCCTATTTACACTAACCAAACCGTGCCAGTCATCGAAAATAGGAAGAAATTGGGAGGAGAAACATACCACCACATCGAGCGAGTAAACGCAATTGAGAAAGATAGATGGTGTAAAAATAAGATAGAAAGCATATTGATGTGCTTGGGATATGAACCAGGCAAGGGTCTTGGCCGAAAGCTTTAAGGAATCACGGAACCCATACGGCCACAGTATCATGGCACGACCTTTGGGCTCGGATATGAATATACCGTGCAAGAGTACTAGGATTGGACACCACCGTGGTGCACCGATTACTACCCGCTGAAACAACCCATACCACCGCTGCACCAGACATTCCGCTAGATTGACATGATTTGGGGATCCGAGGAAAATGAGATTTTGGTCGGTATGAGGAAGCTATTTCTGAACGAAGAAGACATGGACTTCAGTGCAATTTTAGAGGAGGAGGAGGAGGAGGAAGACCTTACTATTCAAATAGTGGGAGAAGGAGATGTTCTCTAGAACTGGACCGCTGCACCATCCCGGGCTCGCCGAGTACCTGGGTAGCCTGGCAGAATTAGCATGACTTATTTTTAAATTGTTTTTGAGCATTTAAGACATTTTCAGTGTTTTGTTTTGAAATAATTACTCGAGCCATCGAGTCGTACTTGTTGACAATTTAAGCTTTATTAATGCATCATTGCTTTTTGTATTTATTATTATCTTTCTACATTCTTTTCAGCATAATTATTACATATCCTGATAAACCTACGACTATGACATGTAATGAGAGAATGCAACATCAGGAAAGTGATTCGGATGATTTGGAAGATGATATAAAAGCTGAGGAAATTGTCAAAGAAGTAGAGAATTTTAAGAACAAACCAAAGTCCAACTTGGAGGAAACTGAGGCAATCAACTTAGGGAATTCTGAAACAGTCAAAGAAACTAGCATAAGCATTCATCTATCACCGTCAGAGAAGGAAGAATACATTAGGTTTCTAAAGAAATATGAGGATATTTTCACACGACGACATGACTGGGTTAAGCACATCTATAGTAGCTCACAAGCTCCCTACCAACCCCATGTGTCCGCCAGTAAAGCAGAAACTCAGAAAATTCAAGCCAGATATGAGTTTGAAAATAAAAGAGGAGGTTACCAAGAAAATCAAAGCCCAGGTCCTTCCAGTGGTTGAATACCCGGCCTGTTTAGCCAACATTGTGCCAGTACCAACAAAATATGGGAAACTCAAAGTGTGTGTTGACTATCGAGATCTGAACAGAGAAAGTCTTAAGGACGATTTCTCGTTGCCCAACACATACTGTTCGACAATTGCACCAATAATGAACTCCAATCCTTTATGGATTTCTTCGTAGGACACCACCAGATTTGGGCTGATGAGGAGGACGTCAAAAAGATAGCCTTTATCACACTATAGGAGGTATATTGTTACAAAATGATGCCATTCAGTTAGAAGAATGCTGGGGCCACCTACATGAGGGCCATGCCGACTCTTTTCCATGACATGATACACAATAATATAGAGGTGTACATGGATGATGTTATCATCAAATCTAAAAGGAGCTCAGTTCACACAGCAGACCTGAAGATATTTTTCGACCGACTTCGAAAGTACAATCTGAAGCTAAATCCTGCAAAATGTGCTTTCAGAGTCCTTGCTGGGAAGTTGCTGGTTTTTATCATCAGTCACCGTAGTATTGAGCTAGACCCGTCGAAAATCAAAGCTATTCAGGATTTGCCACCGCCAAAGAACAAGAACGACGTGATGAGTTTACTGGGATGCCTTAATTATATCAGCCGTTTATAGCACAATCAACGGTGATATGTGAGCCGATATTCAAGATTCTTAGGAAAGATGCTACGACAAACTGGACCGAAGAATTCAAAAGGCTTTTGAAAAAATCAAGGAGTACTTATCTAAACCGCCCGTGTTGGTCCCGCCAGAACCAGGAAGACCTCTGTTGCTGTATTTGTCCGTGTTAGATGGAGCCTTTGGCTGCGTTCTGGGGAAACATGATGAAACCGGGGGGAAAGAGCATGCGACTATATTATCTGAGCAAGAAGTTCACACCTTACGAAGCCCAATAATCTTTGTTGGAACACACCTCCTGCGCTTTGACATGGATAGCCCAGAAATTGAGACATTATTTCTATGCGTACACTACATATCTCATATCAAGGATGGATCCGCTGAAATATATCTTTCAGAAACTCTTTCCTACAGGTAAGTTAGCAAAGTGGCAGATACTGCTAAGTGAGTTCGACATCATTTATGTGACTCAAAAGGCAGTCAAGGGGCAAGCATTGCCGATCACTTGGCAGAGAACCCCGTAGATGGAGAATACGAACCATTGAAGATGAATTTTCCCGACGAGGAAGTGTCGTTTATAGGTGAAGATATTGCTGAAATGTATGACGGTTGGAGGATATTTTTTGACGGAGCAGCAAAATTCAAGGGAATGGGCATTAGGGCTGTCTTAGTATCAGTAACATGTCAACATTATCCAATATTCGCAAAGCTCAGGTTCCCGTACACTAATAATATGGCAGAATATGAGGCTTGTATCTTGGGACTCAAACTGGCCGTCGACATGAATGTTCAGGAGTTGCTGGTGATCAGAGATTCAGATCTATTGGTACATCAAGTATTAGGAGAATGGGCCATGAAGAACACTAAAATATTGCCTTACTTGCATTGTATACAAGAGTTGGTCAAGAAGTTCACAAAAATATAATTCAAGAACGTTCTAGGGATCCAGAATGCGTTCGCAGATGCACTAGCTACCTTGTCTTCCATGATACAACATCTGGACAAGAATTTCACTGATCTTATCCCAATAGAGGTTCATAAGCAGCCAACGTATTTTGCTCATATTGAAGAAGAGTTTGACTGAAAACCATGGTTCCACGATATCAAGAAATATTTGTAGAAAAGAGAATACCTAGAAAATGCCACGCACACTCGGAAGCGCACACTTCGAAGATTGGCCAACTATTTCTTTCATAGCAGAGGAATTTTGTATAGAAAGAATCCTGACTTGGGATTGCTGCGATGCATCGATGCTAAGGAGGCATCTAGATTACTTGAAGAAATACACGCCGGAACTTGCGCACCTCACAAGTACAGGTTCGTTCTGGCCAAGAAAATATTAAGATTAGGGTATTTTTTGATGACCATGGAGGCAGACTGCATCAAATATGTTCAAACGTTTCACCAGTGCCAAATACATATTGATACAATACGACAACCACCCAACGAACTCAATGTAACGAGTTTACCCTGGCCTTTCTCTGCTTGGGGCATGGATGTCTTCAAACCAATTGAACCCGCGACTTCAAACGGACACAGGTTCATTTTGGTGGCTATAGATTACTTCACAAAATGGGTTGAAGCCGCTTCCTATAAGGCTGTGACTAAGAAGGTCGTAGCAGATTTTGTCTGGGATCATATTGTTTGTCGATTTGGTGTACCAGAGTCAATCATTACTGACAATGCCCACAATCTCAACAGTGATCTAATAAAAGCTATGTGTCAACATTCAAAATCAAGCATCAAAACTCTACAGCATACATGCCGCAGATGAATGGAGCCGTAGAAGTCGCCAACAAGATCATCAAGGAGATATTGAGGAAAATGGCGAACAACTACAAGCAATGGAACGAGAAGCTACCATTTGCTTTGCTTGGGTACCATACCACAGTTCGTACTTCAACTAGGGCAACCCCCTATATGCTGGTCTATGGTACCGAAGCCATTATTCCCGCCGAAGTGGAGATTCCTTCCTTAAGAATCATACTAAAGGCCGAGCTCAGCGATGCGGAATAGATACAGAGTCGGTATGAATAGTTGGCTCTCATCGATGGTAAGAGGATGAACGCAGTGTGTCATGGCCAACTCTACCAGAATAGGATGGCGAGGGCTTTCAACAAAAAGTTTAGATCGAGGCAATACACACCGGGGCAATTGGTCCTGAAATGGATCTTTCTGCATCAGGATGAAGCAAAAGGGAAATTCTCACCTAACTAGCAAGGCCCTTACATGATTCAGTGAGTACTGACAAGATGAGCACTTATACTTGCAGCAATGGATGGAGAAATATGGCCAAAACCTATCAAATCAGACGCAATCGAGAGATATTACGTTTAAGATTATGTTTGCACTTTCTATTTCATGTAACCTGAACTATGCTTGATCTGATTCCCGTTTAAAAGGGGATACGTAGGCAGCCCCATGGGTTCGGTCACATCATAAAAAATCTTCATTCCCCCCTATGGTCAGAACTGGGGCAAGATTTCGAGTTTGTCAATCTCATTACGTCAAGGATCGCCAAGAAGTGTATCACCAGAAGTATGCATTTAAACTGGGGCAGAATTTTTAGGAGGGTCCTCAAATTTCTGAGTTAAGGAGGTTGCAATATCTCAAAGCATGTCATAGTCTCCGATTCGAAAATTATTTGTTCTATGCATCATCACATATTTTGAACAAACTGCATTTTTATATAAACAATTTATCATAAATACATGTTTTTCTATTTTGTTTTTCATTTTTTATGTAGTAGACAGATGTTACCCAGGATGAATCAAACAAGGCCTCAAGACAAGGTGAAAAATGAAGAATCGAAGGCACAAACCAACCTTTCCCCCAAAACTCACGACTTTTATTTGGATGCAGGCACAATGGACCAAGCAAGCACATCTGCCAATATATACATACAACAATATCACTATTTTCACAACGACATAGGTTGCCAAGCACAAACGCATCAAGATAAGGACCACCTTTCCCTCTCACATTTAATCGTTGCTCTTTCTGCATAGGTCTAAACACTGTCCTCGTCACTGTATAAGGCTAAGCACTACCTTTCCTTGCATGAGGTTAAGTACTGCCTCCACCATTGCATAAGGTTAAGCACTGCCTTCCTTTGCATGAGACTAAGCACTATCTCCATTACATTGCATGAGGCTAAACATTGCCTCCAAAATTGCATAAGGCTAAATGCTTCCTTCCCTTGCATGAGAGTAAGCACTGTCTCCTTTCCTTGCATGAGGCTAAGCTTTGCCTCCACCATTGTATAAGTCAAAGCACCGCCTTCCCTTGCATGAGACTAAGGACTATCTCCATTACATTTCATGAGGCTAAGCATTGCCTCCATCATTGCATAAGGCAAAACGCTGCCTTCCCTTGCATGAGACTAAGCACTGTCTCCATTCTTTGCATGAGGCTAAGCACTGCCTCCAGTATTACATAAGGCTAAGCACTTCCTTCCCTTGCATGAGACTAAGCACTGTCCTCATTCTTTGCATGAGGCTAAGCACTGCCTCCATTATTGCATAAGTCTAAGCACTGCCTTCCTGGCGTAGGGATAAACACTACCCTCATCACACACAAGGCTAAGCGTTGTCTTGTCTCATCCTCGCATACAACTAAGCATCAACTGTTCCCTCTATCACATGATCGATATCTCTACATCTTTACATTTCATGGGATGAAACATCGCCACATTGTCCGAAGGCGTCATAGTCTGAAGGCATCATCCTCATAGCCCGAGGACATCATGTCATGGCCTGAAGACCTCTCAAAACTGCGCATCATTATTCAAAGGTGTCATAGTTCAGAGGCACCATACTCATGGAACGAGGACACCATTTCATGGCATGTGAATCCCTTATTATACACTTCATGGCCCAGGACGTCATGGTCTAAGGATATAATCCTCATCGTCCAAAGATCAACTCTCATGGTCCGGAGGGAATTTGCATCATGTTTAAATTTCCGCAATAACCCCATATATTTTCGTGCGCATCGTGTTTTAAGTTTTGCAGTAACTTGGGAGGTAACCGTTGTACAAACAGGAGCAACTCTCACTCAAATTTTCGTTCACATCCTTCGATCATCTCAAACGTAATCGATGATCAGCAATTGATTACCCCTTATCCCGTAACCGCTTAAATATTTTTCTTATACATCCGTAAAGTTAAAATTCACATTCATAGCTCCACCTGAAATTATCCGTTACTCATGACACTATCATATCCAAAAGATCCTTTTCGAAACACACGACCACTCTTATAACAACTCCATCGGTTTCATTCGTCGTTGGATCCAAAACTACCTAAGGCCTGATTCCCGTAATACCAAGGATATGTAGGCTACTCAATAACCAGGGTTCGACCCCCATTTTTTCAAAACGCATCATCCCCACTAATTTCGGACAAAAATGGTTGTCATTTTCTTTACCCGACAACTCTTTCATCATTTTCGGGTAAAGATGGGCAGTTGTTACTATCCACTTTTTCCCTCATATTTTTATAAGTATCATATATACTTTCAAAATATCAATCCTGCATCATCACCAATTAGCAAGAGTCATATAAGTACTTTCTGTAATTTTTCATAATTTTTAAGACTTTAAAATTGATTTTCTTACTTTTAAATTATTCAAATATTTATTAATTACTCTTTCAAATTATTATGTGATGACTTAATCAGCCACATTTATTGTTTACACCCACATATATACTTTATAACATTTTTATTTCATTTTATATACTTACATCTGCATTGTTTGAACTATTTATGCATTTTTGCAATAATAGCATATATTTTATAATTAATTGCATTTCGTCAATTTATTCAGGGTCAAAATATTTTTTTATATTCTTATAATCTTCAACTATTATTTTAAAATATTAAGTTTCATAAATAGTATGTTTTATATTTATTTAGCTATTTTATTAAATTACTTTCCCCCTAATTTCTTTTATTTAAAATCTGGCCCAAAACATGCCAAATTTCGGACCCAATCCACCATCCCGCACCCTAAGCTATCCCAAACCAAACGACCTCATTAACCCTACCCTACCCCACCCCGCTTCTTCTCTAATCCTGGCCGTTGATCTCAAATGACCAACGACCCACAAACATTCCCCCATTTTTAATTACACTCACCCAAACCCTAACACCCATTCTTCTAAGACAACCACCCCTAAATCCTCTCATTCTCTCCCCTTTCTCTGAGAAACCCTAGTCTCCTTCATTCAAACCCCAGCCCTAATAAGATATCACATGGAAAATCTTCCATACCCCCTTTCCTTTTTTGCTCACACAATGGTTCTTACCATTTCCTCAACGTTATAGAATTTGGTACCCGATTATTTATGGAAGCTGAGTCATTGGGTTTTCGTTCAACTCTGATTCTGCACCATCTTCAAGTTTCTGACTTGATACACTCACTACCAGGCCATATGTGTCCGATTCAATGATATATTTTACTATTTTTGTTCTCCGTCTTGAAATAGGGTTCCATGATTTCTCCTAAATTGATTGTGAATCGATTTTTTATGCTATTATTTCCTTTTTTATGTTTAATTGATTGTTATCCTTGTTTATGTGTTTAATTTTGCTACTATACCAACCCCCTTCCCCGTTCCTTTTTGAAGGCTTAACGATTCGTTACTTAATTACTGTTACCACCACTGTTCTCTCAGCTCTCATTCTTCTATACTTTCTACACTCTCAGATCTTGGCCGGCTATAAGCCAAGGCCACCGGAACCCTCTCTATTAACCTCCCTAGTGTGAGCGCTGCTCGGAGCTCATTTGAGGCTCTTGTGAACTCTGACGCACTAGGATTTGTGTCTTTTGGTTGTTCTCTTTACTGCTGATATTCGAGCTGGCGCTGACACTTTGTTTTCTCTTCTATTTGTTTGTTGAACCCACAGACTAGCTGGATATGAGTCCATGTGTGGCTTTGGGCTGTGCAAATGGGCATACTCTCTTGTTTTGGAAAATGTTTGGATTTGGGACTGCTATTCGAGTGAAAAAGTCTATTGAAGGCCCATGCAGTGCTGGGTTAGCTCTTCTTGAGTCTGCTCTATTTGTTGGGCCTGTAATCATCTCGATTCTGTAATATTTGAGTCTGTTTCTTCTTTTATCTTTGGTCATGTAATAATTTATAAACAAACTATAGGAGAGATTAGTGAAAAGGGGTTAGGATATTCTGATTCTCGCATGAACTGGTAGAAAACTTGCCTATAGGATTTAACTGCCTTGTTTCCGATTCGTTTGATGTGCTCATATTCTACACACTCATAGAAATCATGCCTATAGGGATCATACACACTTCACTTGTACACCATTCAAGCATGTTAGTCCAAGTATTTTCCGTACTAGTTTCTATGTCTACTACTGTGCATACTTAGATATCATGCCTATAGGATGTAATAACATATGCTTTGTAATCTAGATACTATGCCTATAGGACTCCAACTAATCAATCGATCAATGACTTCTATTGCTTTTAGTACACATGTCATCTAGATATCATGACTATAAGATCTTAATCAACTAATCAATTACTTTTGTTGCTTTATTGTATTGCCACACTTATATGACATGCCTATAGGGATAAAGTATTATTAAATCAATTTCAATTGTCAACTGCTAGAAATCCTGCCCATTGGATACTGTTATTCGTCTTAGACAGTATGTTTATAAAAATCAGCGCTGTTAATCCTGAGATTTCAAGCAGTGTACCATCTAATCATGTAAACAATTAGAGATCGTGCCTATAGGACCTGCACTGCCTTTAATATGCCTATGCGTTATTCTAAAGCTGTATTACTGCTTGTACGTTTTTGGAAATCAGAATCACATAGAAACCATGTCTATAGGACTTAACGATTCTAATGCGTCTTTATTCTAATAACTACCTACTGCCTAATTTGCCACATGCATTTGCTATTTATGTGTGGAGGTTAACTTGAACCTTTTATTGTCTTTATGTGAAGTCCTATATGTTTTGAGTGTGCGCTAGTTTTATCATTTTTGAGCATCCTAAGTAGAGTCTAGAACCACCTAATAGTAGGTCCAAAACCTCATGGACCATAGGCATGGGACGGGTAGTGCATGCATAGGACACGACCTAGAATTGAATTGGAGCGCTTTTAGGTAAACAACTTTAACATAGTAATCGAGTAGCAAGAGATGATAGTCTATGCCCGCTGAATAATATGAGCAACCCCTACCTCAAGGGAGTTGCGGAGTATTATTTATGTTGCACGGGGTGATCCTTTAGGCTAAAAACATAGGAACCCCCTCTTTTATATGTTTATTGTTCACACTTAGTAATTGAATATAGACTAACTAAGTTATACCATGTAACCTCTAAAGACTTGTACTGATCAACTATATAGTTTAATTGTTGTTTAATTTTCCTTTACACTTGTTCACAATAGAACCTTTAAATTCATTGTCTTCCTTCACTTACATGATCACTTAGGACAATTGTAATCCGATAATCCCACATAGTTTAAACTTCGACCGGAAACCACACAGTTGTGGACCTTGAAGAGTGCCTAACACCTTCTCCTTGCGGTAATTTGAGGCCTTACCCGATCTTTGGTAACCTGGACTTGTTCTAACAGAGTTATTTGCAAATAGGTGCCCTAACGCACCTTAAAATCATTAGGTGGTGACTCTTCTCTTTTAATACCCATTTAAAAGAGTTGTCACATGTCAAAACCTGTTTTCGAGAGAAAATGGGGTGCAACATCTGTTATGTTCCTTCTTTGAATTTGCTCTCTTCCGATGTTCCCTCGATTGACATCTTCAGGAGCGTAGCATCTCCTAGACCTAGTCTTACCATGGGCTACGATAGAGTCTGTCATTTTGGCCTTTTCTTTTTGCTGGTACGTCCATGGGACGGTTTTGTATTCCTGACTTTCTTCATGTCTTGTAGCATCGACAGGTTGTCAGTGTAGGTCTCACTTGTACTATAATCATTGGAACCCTTTGAGGAGAAATCCTGGCGTCTTCTGCATTTACTATAGTGACAATCGTTCCTTTTAGGTCATATTCTTTTTCCAATGTGATCATGTTAACTCCCTAGTTTTGCTGATTTGGCAGCGGATTACGATTCACATTAGGCGGTGCCGGAGTGCACTGAATGGCTCCGCTCTTGATCAACATTTTAATCTTATGTTTCAGCTTTAAACAATCTTTAGGATCATGCCCATGCACGTTTGAATGGTACACACATCTTTTAGTTTCATCAAACTACTTGGAGGGATACTAAGGAACCCTTCCTTCAACTGGATATATCAATCCTGCTCTTCTCAATCTTTCAAACAGTTGGGCCTGAGGCTCAACAATCGGGGTATAATTTCTAGGACCCCTCTCTTCAAAGTTGGGACGAGGGCATGGTGCATAAGCGGGTCAGTTTTGGTGAGTAGTGGGTTTGGACAGAAGCATATGGTCATTGTGGGTTCGAGTTGTTCCTGGCTCGTGGAGGGTTGTATTGTGGTTGAGGATGATAATATGTCTAGGTGTTATAGACTGGAGCATAAGTGGGTGGTGGTGAATGTCTGTTTGGAGAATAAGAAGTGTTTCCGTGATTTGGGTTGGGTTGATAGTAAGTGACGACTGCTGAGACATCCTCTTTCTTCTTCTTTTGCTACCACTTTACCCTGATTGGATGGCCTTGCTGGACGCTTGCAGTGCTGCCATGGATTGTACTTTACCGGATCTTATACCCTATTCTAAGAAATCTTCCATCTTGACCTGCTCGAGGAATTTTTGTCCCTTCATTCCCATCATCTTTTCATAGTATATCCCTTCCTAGGCTTTGATGAAATACTTCGTTAATTCACTGTCGCCCAGCAGAGGTTGTGCCCTGGCGGCCTCTGACCTCCACCGATGTGCATATTCTTGGAATGACTCGGATGGTTTTTCTGTAGGTTCACTAGTGCGAATCGATCAGGAGTGATCTCTGTGTTGAATCTAAATTGATTCATGAAGTGCTCTGCCAAATCTTGCCAAGTTCTCAAATTTCGCGGATCCTTTCGAGTATACCGGGTGAGTACTTCTCCCGGCAGACTCCTTATAAATAATTTCATCCTTAACTTCTCATTCCTCCCCTCTCTGACCAACTTGTCATAATACGCCCTCAAATGTGCATGGGGATCACCTGTCCCATCGAAGATATCAAACTTTGGAGGTTTATACCTTGTTGGCATGTCCATATCCGGATGAATACACAAATCCTCGTAGTCCAAACTTTCACTTCCTCGGGCAACTTAGAGGTTCTTCATTTGCTTTCTCAAGATTTGCATCTGTTCAGATACTGACTCTTCTTCCTAATGCCTGGCTTCCCTTTCCATCTCGGCATATTGGTCAATCTCATAAGGCACTGACCATGACAGGCGCTGTAAAGGTAGGTTCAGAAATGGAATACACAGGGGGAACATACCGCTCGTAGCTGGTGGTATTTGCCACATGTATGTGCTGGTTGGTGGCAAAAGTGACTCCATCACGAGGAGGGGTATGAGTTGCATTGGTTGTGATAGGTGGGTTTTATGGTGTTTCAACATATGGTGGTACGTATAGAGTGTGGATAGGGGGATTTGGTGGGTTTGCGGGGGTTACTGGAGGTATGCCTTGAGTGGTAGGAACTGATGTTGGGGTATTGTTGTTTTTGGCGTGATGTGGAAGGAAAGTTATCAGGGATTGAATCCAAGAAGGAAATCATGGTGGTTGAGTAAGCGTTGTCACAACTAGATGTTCTAGTTCCCTGATATGATGTACTTCCTGCCATAGAGATTCCATTTCCTGGTCCATCCTGGCCACGTGTTCATCATTCCCGGTATTGTCTTTTTCCCCCGATCGCCTCGGGCTGTCGGCTATGACTAGAGCATGTTCAGTTGGGTTGTCTGTAAATCACATCTTTCCCTTTGACCTTAGATTGTACGGTGGTTTAGCCAGTTTCGGTTGACACAAACCAACTTTCTTTTTCTTTTGGGGGTAATAATAAAGCAAAAGAAAAATAAGAAGAAGAAAAGAAAAAGAAATAGGTGTGAGTTTCCTCGTTTATATAAGCAGGAAATCACGTAAAGAAATTAATTCGTGCATTAAGGCTAGCGCATTTCCTAGAATTAGTGGGGGCCTCTCATTGCCGGAGGTAGGCCTAAATTGCAGATATTTGACAAACATTTAGACTTGACACATTTAGATCCGAAGCAAGTTTGTTTTCATTGATAATTTGGATTGATATAAGTGGGAATGGAGATTACATCACTGTTTCATAGAACTGCATGGGCTTGGACAACTTGCCCTTCTGGAAAATAAAAGAAAACTAAGAATAAGGTTACAAAGCGGGAAAGAAGGGGAAATAAACCAACTCTAATGATGACCCCCGGAGTCGTTTCCCATCTCCTCCTCTTCTTCTGGTTCTTCTTTCGGATCCTCCTTCGGTTCTTCTTCAAACTCTTCCTTGTCATCATTGAACTCTGACTCTTACTCCGGATCTTCTTCTAGCTTTGTGCTAGACTCTATTTCGATGTATTCCATTACTCGGTCATCATCTTCGGCAAGTGCCTACATATGATTGATGGATCCTGGGACCACTTGACGATGCATTGATGTAGTCACAAGGTAATGTGGCAAGATCTCATCGTAAATTTGCAAAGCAGCCACTGCCTTCTCTAACTAGGATATACCCTCCCTCCTTGGCTGGGCTAGCTCGTCTTCCTCTTTGATCCATACATAATTCTCAGGAGTACACTGCGAGTTTTGACCCATCAACATTGTGACCAAGTCGTTCCACTCTTCTTGGAGCCTTCTAATCCTGAGGATTGGAATTTGTCTGTTGTACTCATCCTCGTATAGCAATGTCCTTGTCCATAGAGGCACATCTTGGTTCATCCCAAACTGCCTGAGGACCCGCAGGGGTGAGTATGGTTGAATACCTTTAAGTTAGATCAACTCAATGAAGTATTTCTGAGGAGTCCTTAAGATTTCTCTTCCACCTAACCTTGATAGCTTCTAGTTGATCCATTCTCCACTCAGATTGGTCAACATTTCCCTCTACTATTCTTGCCCATGTGGGGAGACCCAATGTCTCATTCTCTCGTTGTGGCTGCAGATCATGTTTTTGATGCCCACAAAGTAGTTGATGGTGGCCTCTCACTGGAGGAAATGTTCGGTAGCCAATATCTAAAGCAGCAAGTTACAACCCTTAAAGAAATCATACCCTGGTGCACATGCGGACAAAAATCTCAGTATCTCAGCTAGAACCATCGGCACCAAAGTAGCTTGAAGGTTGCCACGGAAGGTCACCAAAACCATAGGTAATAGATTGATGTTGATACGAACCTTACTCTGTGGGAAGACCAATAATCCCAACAGTGCCACTGAGATGGAGATATGCCTGAGACACTCCCACGTCGCTTTGTCACATTGAAACTCTCCCGAATACCACTCATAGCTTTCACGGTGTCCAAATCTATCGAACAACTGGTCGAGGCTCAGCCATTCATCCAAGAACCAGTAACCGACCATAGTAACTGGCAACATCAGCTTCCTTCCGTTGAAAGACAGCTCCGTGAAACTAGTGACTTCCTCTAATGTCGGTAATAACTCACAGTCGACAAATTTGAACACCACCTTAGTCGGATCCCAAAACTCTATCAACAGGAGAGTGAGCACCCTGTCTGCTCAGATTTTCAGCAAAGCAGTCAGTTCCCTCAGGTGTATCCAAACCTCATCTCTGTGTTCCCGGCGGATGTTCTTCCACCACTGATTCAACTTATGTGGCACTCCCATTACCATGTTAATCTCAGGGATGTTTTGGTTGATTTACAATTTTTTAGGTGGGTAAAAGGAAGGTGTTTAATAAGTGTTTGCTTCGGATCTTTAAGTGTCTTGTCAGATTTGTTTGTCTTTTGACTAGCTCGAAACACACACTTAAATATACTCGCTAATCAAATATAGTATAGTATAATATTGTATACACAAGGATTGGATTTAAACAGTATTCTCATAGTTTCTAGCTTGATTGCTATCCAAGATGATCAACAATTGAGATTTATATGATTTCTAACTAAAATTAACTAAGATTCTAAAGCTATTGACTAATGACAATCGAAACAAGGAATAAGCAAAGAAAGTTATCAGTGGGATCTAACTCTAGATAATTTACTTCTAATTTTCAAGTGAGTCTCTCGAATTCACTCAATTATTAGTTCAAATATTCAGCAAAAACTCCTCTCTCGATTAAGTTTTAACCTCCCAAGATGAACCAATTTAAGCACGTGAAGATATGCAAGAATGCGCAGTGGATTGGTCTTTAGGAGAACCTCTTTCGATTATCCTCCTAACTAGGTTTAATCAATGATTCAACTAGCCTCTTTCGATTACTAAGAAGAATTAATGAACTCAACCAACAATATAATGCAAAGATATCACAAGTTATGCCTCTCTCGATTATATGAACTAGTGAATATAGATGCAACAATTGAATCATCCAAAAATGCTTCAATACATAAAACTAGATTTATAATCCACAAACAATCATCAATGCACCAAATCCATCAAACCCTAAAGAGAACTACTCCATAGATATGGAGCAATTCATCACAAATATAATTAAAGTATAGAAAAACATAAATTCGATCCAAACTCGGGTCTTGAGTGAGGATGGAATGATGAAATCCTTGTGCTTTTTCTCCTCCAACTCCTCCTTAGATTCCTTAGGTCTAAAGTATGTCAAAACTCCAGAAAATAACATTTTCCATGTATTTATACCAAGTAGGGTCGGGCCCAAGCGAAATCACCCTTTCCTAGCCTAAATAGGAAAACTTGCAAACTTATTGCTTTTTATGCGTCGCCCAGTGTGTAGCATTAGTGCTTTTTCTTGTCAGACCTCAGAAACCCATCCTCTGAACTTTGTCAATTGCTGATATTAAATTACACTGCTGCATCACCCAGTGCGTCGCACTAGTGCATTTCTTCAGTTGTTGCTTCTTCCTTGATTTTTGACGTCCAGAAGTGATCCTCGACTCCCGACCACGATACCGGCTTAATCCCTTGGGCTTTTACTCATACTTTAAAGATCCAAATAGCTCGAATTAGTTCCATAACATCTACATAACTCGGAATCACTCCTACAAGGCATAAAACACACAATAATTGCAAAACACTGGAAATTATAGCTCAAAACAAGTAAAGTTCATTAAGGAAGAAGCAACAAAATTTGCAACAAAACACTAGAGTGGAATAAGCGACTAAAATACGAGATTATAGCCTACCATTAACACCCCACACTTAAACCATTGCTCGTCCTCAAGCAATCAGACTACACTTCATATAGACATGACATTTTTAAACAACTCTACTAACTCTTCATACCAAGAATATTAAAAATATATTAAGCACAATACCGTAGCATCCTCGCCTCAAGATTTGACTCACAAGCACCACACATTATTCACAACCCGCTCACTTACTCTAACATAGAAGTCAACGACATTACCTTTACTTCGAGAATCAAGTGCCCTCACACAACAATAGAGAGTAGTTCCACACACAATAAAATTTAAGAACAATTAAGAACTTAAGATAGAAAGAATTCACTCACTCTCAGAAACAACATTCATATGCCACAAAAGACGTACCATAGGCCTGCCCTTAGTGTACAACTCTACTAATTGAGCTCATTCAGTCAAGGATCATATTGGACTTTAATTGGTTGTAATGTAGGCTGCGGGATGGGTAGGATACCTTTAGATATAAGGGTGACTACACCTCCCTAAGCACTTTAATACATAATTACTCATTCAAAACCTCACACTTATGTCAAACCATAACTCCACCTTCACATCAATATACATCAACTCTTACTCCTTTAAGCATAGTTACAATAAGACTTACCACTATCAAGGAATATTTTTCATAAGAATACAACTATTTTTCTTTTTTTTTCTTATTCAAAACAATGCACCTTCCTCCTATTTCAATAGTTCCACTCAAAAGCCAAATCAACACCCCAAACTTTAACATTTACAAAGTTCATAACAAATTCAAGTGCTCACGAGAGGTATATGGTTCAAATAGATGGTCAATTCAAACAACTGGGTAAGGCTTGTAATGAGGTTGCCAAAGAAACAGGATTATAGGCTCAACAGGGTTAACTAAAATAGATATTAATTAGGTGGGTAAAAGCGTATATCTGGCTCAACAAAGAGATGCCTATATCACTTCCAAGACTGAATAAAACTACTATTTCATTTTGCAAACACACGGGGTAAGTTCTAGACATCAAATGCAATGCACCGAATTACACAAAACCTCACACACATATGGCACATAACCCACTCAGGATCAGACTCATCAAGACACTCTAGTCAAAGCAGTTAAGCAAAGTTAAGATTATACAATTTAAGGTACTTATACAAGAGTCAAAAGCTGAGCCTAAGCGTCACAGCTAAAGCACTCACTATTCTCAAGGCATAATAAAGTCAAGACAGATTTCTTTCAATTCAAATCATAGAACAAGTTTTCCTACTCCTAACAAAAATAAAAACTAACTACACCCGGTTCAAACAAAACCCTTGGAAAAGAACCGCAACACAAAGAAAAACCAAGGGGGAATTAATACACTACCTACAAGAGAACATCTTTTTGTCTTTTTCTTTCGACATTAATCCATCAAGAAACTCGTCGAATGATATCCATCGTCAGGAAAAATTGATTTTTTTTCAATTTTTATGTTTGTTTTTCTAATTTTCCAACTATTACAACTAACAAAACTAACACATATACATTTTCTGTTGTCTCGGTGAGATTTCTTTCCTTCTTCAGCTGTCGCAGTTATTTTTCAATTTTTGGCTCATATGGCAGCACCTCCTTCGCCGAAGTTCTAGTCATGCACCATTCTGAACCTGCAACCTGCGCACAGTCAAAGAACACCAACCGTAAAAAGGGAAAATAAAATAAAATAAAAAGAAAAATTCCAGAATTAGAACTACAAACTATTTCAAATACTATTGATCGCCAATCCCTGGAAACAATGCCAAATTTGACGAGCTCGAAACACACACTTAAATTATGCTCGCTAATCAAATATAGTATAGTATAATATCGTATACGTAGGGATTGGATTTAAACAGTATTCTCGTAGTTTCTAGCTTGATTGCTATCCAAGATGATCAACAATTGAGATATATATGATTTCTAACTGAAATTAACCAAGACTCTAAAGCTATTGACTAATGACAATCGAAACAAGGAATAAACAGAGAAAGTTATCAGTGGGAGAATATAAGATTTTGATAGGATAGGTGCAAGATATTGGTTTGGGATCTAACTGTCACGACCCAAAATCCATAAAGGCCGTGATGGCGCCAGACTCCACTGTCAGGCAAGCCAACAATAAATTCTTAATTAGGTTCTCATTTTGTTACTTTTGAAATCATATTTTTCTTCAATTAAATAGCAAAAGATGGAGTTTACAAAGTAAATATTAATATTTTCAACAATTTCAATACAAGACAACCCATAATCACCCCAAAACCCGGTGTCACAAGTGCTTGAGCATTAACTAGGAAGATAAAATAAAATACAACACCGGTCCAGAATACAAATTAGACAGGAAAATGCATAAGTAACTTTGAAGGGGACTCTGCTGGCTGCAGATCGTAGATGGGAATGCAGCGCACCTAAGTCTCCGATTTAACCACACCTCTGTGCCCGCCAGGCTGCTAGTCATATATGCACTTGCACAAAAATGTGCAGCAAGTGTAGTATGAGTACGTAAATCAACGTGTACCCAGTAAGTATCCCGCCTAACCCCGAAGAAGTAGTGACGAGGGGTCAACTTCGACACTTGCTAGTGGTCCAATAATATCAGGTACAGTAAAGAAGTGAATGAATATGAGCCAAAGTAAATATATGAAACAAAAAAGTATAAAATACGTAGTACAATTTTCCTCTTTACAATTTACTCAAGCTCTCAACTAGCAAGTTCCCGCCGTAACCGGAGCATATATATAGATATAGTGGATTTCATCGAAGAGGTTGTCATAATCCAAATCAGGGAAAAACCGTCAGATACACTGGCTTCTTGCCAAACGTTACGCACGATTCCATGAGGATAATATATATATAGGAAATGCCGAGGCGTACGGCCTGATCCAACATAAAAGTAAATTGTGCAATGCCGAGGGCCAAACGATGCGAACCATAGATGCATCTATTAACCTGCCGAGGCGAACGGCCCACTCCTATGAGAGTGTGGTACATAAATCCTACCGAGGTGAACGACCCGATCCCATAAGAGTGGTAGAAGGAATACCCCGCTCGCGAATCATATGTGCGACGCAGTCAAATATAAATTTAACATTAAAATCGTATCTCTTTCTTGATTCTTTTCAAAATAAGTGAAATTCAGATTGTAGATTTTTAAGGAAATCACCCCGCTCGCGAAACATACATGCGATGCGGTTACATATAGATTTCTTAAGCTATTATAGCATTACTCAATCCTTTTCGAAATTACGAAGTTCAAACAAAACCTTTTAAATCTTACGTTCTTCAATTTCAACTCCTTTCAAAACATTTAATAAGCAAACTCAATCTCGCTCCCTCTCAAGGAACACAATAAACATAAATCAATAACAATATCAACAAGGCATGATGTGAGCCTAAAACTACCCGTACATAGGCATAACTAGTAGCTACGTACAGACTCTCGTCACCTCGTGCGTACGTAGCCCCCACAAATAGAAGTACACAATAATTTAGTTCATCTATGGGGTTAATTTCCTCTTACAAGGTTAGAAAGGACACTTACCTTGCTCCGAAATTCCATAACCGACTCCAAAGCTGCCCCGACAATTCAAACTGATGCCCGTCGCTCCAAAACTAGTCAAATATGACGCAACCGAATCAAAATATACTCTAATACTCATAATTAATCATTTTATAACAATTTCCAACTTCGTTCGAAAAGTTGATAAAATCACCCTTAGGCCCACATGCCCGGATTTTGAAAAGTTTTGAAGATAAACTTTACCCATAAACCCACGAACTCAAATATATAAGTTATTCTCCATTTCATTTCCAAATTCGTGATCAAAATCCAAGAATACCAATTTATAGGTTTCCTACCAAAACCCCATAATTTCTACAAATTTCCATGTCTAAATCCATATATAAACCATGTATTTAACTTGCAATGGGTGGGAATCACTTACCTTGACATAGATGATGAAGATGGAGCTCCAAAATCGCCCCAAGACCGGCTCCTATGGAGAAAATGAAGTGTAAATGGCCAAAAATCCCTTTTTAAAACATCTCAATGCCCAGTCCGACTCCTTATTCGCGAACGCGGCAACCCCTTCGCGTTCGCAAAGCTCAGCCAACCCAGGCCCAGAAAACCTCCTTCACGCCTCACGATGCGTTCGTGAAGCTTTACGCCCTCACTGCTTCGCGTTTGCATACCCAGCCTCGCGTTCGCGTAGGCCAAACATCCTCAGGCCTAGTCCTCATTTCCTTCTACGCGTTCGCGACTCCCTACTTCGCATAGGTTCCTCAAGTTCTTCACCGCGTTCGCATCTCAACCTTCACGTTCACGAAGGCCAATCTCAACAGCCCTACAATATTTCCTCTTCGCGAACGTGGGACTTTCTTCGCGTTCGCGAAGAAGGACACCAGACACCAGCAACAGCAGTTCCCAAGCAGCTCCAAATGATCCAAAACCACCCCGAAACATACCCGAGGCCCCCGGGACCCCGTCCAATCATACCAACCAGTCCCATAACATAACACAAACTTGCTCGAGACCTCAAATAACATCAAACAACATCAAAATCATGAATCGCATCCCAATTCAAACTTAATGAACTTTGAAACTTCAACTTCTAAAATTGATGCCGAAACCTATCAAATCACATCCGATTGTCCTCAAATTTTGCACACAAGTCACATTTGACATTACGGACCTACTCCAACTTCTGTAATCAAATTCCGACCCCGATATCAAAAAGTCCACTTTCGGTCAAACCTCTCAAAAACCTTCAAATTTCTAGCTTTAGCCAAAAGTCTCCAAAATGACCTACGGACCTCCGAGTCCACTTCCGGGCGCGCTCCCAATTCCATAATCACCATACAGCGCTATTCCCAGACTTGGAATCCCAAACGGACATTGATACTATTAAAATGCACTGCAACCCAAATTTATGAAATTCTTCCAAAATGCCAACTTCCACGATAGGCGCCGAAACGCTCCCGGGTCATCCAAAACCCGATCCGGACATATGCCCAAGTCCAAATTCATCATACGAACCTATTAGAACCTTCAAATCACGATTCCGAGATCGTTTACTTAAAAATCCAAACTTAGTCAATTTTTCCAACTTAAAGCTTCCGAAATAGGAATTTTCTTTTCAAATCAATTCTGAACTTCCGAAATTTTAATTCTGACCATGCATACCAGTAATAATACCTGAAGTGAAGTTGCTCATGACCTCAAACTGCTGAACGATGCGCTAGATCTCAAAACGACCGGTCGAGTCATTATACTAACTCTAGATAATTCACTTCTAATGTTTAAGTGAGTCTCTCGAATTCACTCAATTATTAGTTCAAACATTCAGCAAAATCTCCTCTCTCGATTAAGTTTTAACCTCCCAAGATGGATCAATTTAAGCACGTGAAGATATGCAAGAATGCGTAGTGGATTGGTCTTTAGGAGAACCTCTCTCGATTATCCTCTTAACTAGGTTTAATTAATGATTCAGCTAGCCTATTTTGATTATAAGAAGAATTAATGAACTCAACCAACAATATAATGCAAAGATATCACAAGTTATGCCTCTCTCGATTACATGAACTAATGAATATAGATGCAACAATTAAATCATCCAAAAATGCTTTAATACATAAAACTAAAGTTATAATCCACAAACAATAATCAATACACCAAATCCATCAAACCCTAAAGAGAACTACCCCATAGATATGGAGCAATTCATCACAAATATAATTAAAGTATAGAAAAACATAAATTCGATCCAAACTTGGGTCTTGAGTGAGGACGGAATGATGAAATCCTTGTGCTTTTCCTCCTCCAACTCCTCCTTAGCTTCCTTAGGTCTAAAGTATGTCAAAAGTCTAGAAATTAAATTTTTTCCATGAATTTATACCAAGTAGGGTCGGGCCCAAACGAAATCACCTTTTCCAGAAGTGATTCTCGACCCCTGAATACGATCCCGACATAATCGCTTGGGCGTTTACTCAGACTTCAAAGCTCCAAATAGCTCGAATTAGTTCCACAACATCTACATAACTCGTAATCACTCCTACAAGGCATAAACCATACAATAAGTACAAAACACTATCAATTAAAGCTCAAAACAAGTAAAGTGCAGTAAACTAAAGTGTAATAAGCGAATAAAAAATGAGATTATAGCCTACCATCATATTTCCACAGATGTCATGTCGTTGGGTGCATGACCCGTTGTCATTAGGGTGGCTTTATTAATTGTGTGTCGATTCCAAGGGCCGACTCACCTATGGTTTATGCAGTATGCCCTACTTTTGCTAGAGTAGAGTGTTTCCTACTTTTGAGTTGGACTTAAAGCTGCGAAAGGTTATGTCAGTTGACCTGACAAAGTCATTCTCTAAAACTAGAGAGTTTTGAAAAACGGGTTCGGAGGGGTGTAAAAGACAACCCTCGCGTGCCATTGGTGTGATAGTGTATGACCAAGACTAGATAGGAAGAAACATGATGACAATGTATATAAAGAAGTAACAGACAAGAGTGTAGCAACAATAAGCATGATAATAAGCATAAAAAGCAAATAAGGCAGGTAAACACACAACTGCAATATTATCTACAATTAAGGCAATGTACAAATAAATCTAAATGCCAAATTTAGTCTAAGTCTGCAAAGGTCAGAACCTAAGTGTGAAGTCCCCAGCAGAGTCGCCATGTTGTTGCACCCCATTTTGCACTAGTCAAAACAAGATTCAACTTGTGGTTTCTCCATTGTTGATAGAAGAGAGTTGCCACCTAATATTTAAAGGTATACTAGGATAACTATTTAATTACTAAGTCATATTCTTTATTAGTCTTCTAACCGGTGAGATTATGGGTAAGGGTTCTTGTTCTTCTTAGGGGAAAGGTGTTAGGTACCCCTTAAAATCTACCTGAGGTAGTTCCATAGGACTTAGACTAGATTTGGAATCAATTATTTATACTATGCCTTAACTAGTGTTCTAAAAATATGGCTTACCGTATATTAGGACATAATTCTTACAAACGGAGGATGTAGTTTTAAAGGGGTATGAATTTATATAGATAAATAACATTAGTGCATATATAAATAGAGAGCGGGAGATTAGCGACTAACTAATTCTTCTTTTAATCCCATGTTGTTTAAGGCTTACCTGAGTTTATATGACATAGGATATAAATTAAAGCATTCAATCCAATGTAATACTGTTGTATACATGTGAGATATAATAACAACAAAGATGCAGCAAAGTACGACAAAGCATTAAACTAAGGTAACGAAGCAGTAACTAATAAAGTAGTTTAGAGGAAGAGGATTGAAATCTGGTATTTTGGCCTCAAAGAGGCAGGCCTAGTAGTAAAAGGTGAGGCTACAACTGAATTTAGATTTCAAAAAAATATGGCAAGGCTGGGCTTGGGCGTGAATTCCTTAAGAACTTAGCAGGCCAAAACAAATGTGCATGTTCAAAAAAAAAGAGAGAAGGTCATTAGATATATGTTCCATATGTTTAATCATGCATCAAACACATAAATAAATGATTGAAGCAAAATATATAAAACTATCAATGCTCAAATACCTTGAGAACTTATACTAATGTGGTGATTATATATGGTAAATGATTTACGCTGAAAACCTTTCATTGTCATTAAACTCTAAACCCCTAAAGAATAAGAAATGTTAATGAATTAAGGGATAAGGAGAGAATTTCACTCAAGGTCGATGCCCCTTTTGGATCCCCGACACTTCAAAGTTCCCAAGGGTCTCGAGGCCTAGGGAAATGCTTATGCTGAGGAGAGTATCCCAACCTAGAGTTAAACTCTACTCCCAAATACCCCTAACCACTAACGACACATTTTTCCTTATGGGTTTAAGTGCCAATGAGGCTCTTTCAATGTAAATTAGCGCACATCAACTTTGTTAATAGTGCTTAATTGCTTCGAAATTTTTCGGGGTGTTACAATGGTATTAATCAATCACTCCCACGCGGAGATTATATTACATTTCAGTGCAAAGCTCTCCCAACAAGTGGAGACGCACTCTATAAATCAAGCTCTCCCAACAAGCGGAGACATTTCTTAGTGCAAAGCTCTCCCAACGAGCGAAGACGCAATTTACAAATCAAGCTCTCCCAACAAGCGGAGAAAATTTGCAAATGCTCTGACACCTGCGGAACGGTACATAGCCCGGTTAACAAATTCAATCAAGATCAAGTATCCCAACATCCTAATCCCAAATAACGGCTCGCTGGCAGCTAGGCATCATCATTCCTGCAGCATTTACATCACATCTTAATATATTTCACATTGCAATATATTGGTATGTGTGTATTTGATTTATTTTTAGGAACAAACATCGTAGCGTGGAACCTTTTCTAAGTAGCAGACCAAACTACAATGCTATGAGGGATAGCAAACCCATTAGAGATCCAAGGGTCCAATTTCAAGCATAAAACGACCGGTGAAACTCAAAATTTTCAAATCCTTCAGATCAGGCCGCAAAATTCAAGCTATCATGAGTGCCCAATCCTCCGCCTCGCCGTCATAATACGATACTGGAAAAATTCCTGCGAGTATTGTTTCCTCAAAAAATCTTCACTCCAGAACTATATGGGGCCTAATCCTTGTTAAGCCTGAGGTATGTAAGCAATTCAAAGCCAGAATTCGGCCCCAAACTCTCCAAAATTCGTCCCAAAATCCTCCTAGAATCTTCCTTAACTCCCAATCATGCACTCATAATCTTCATACCACTCCTAGAATGCATGCCTAAAGTTGGGACAAAATTGGCTTTGGTTTAATTTCTTTGCCCGAAAACTCTTTGATCGTCTCCGGTCAAAGGGAGGCAGTTGTTGACGGCCAATTTTGACCCTTCCTTTTAAAATTAATTTACTTATACTTAATAATTTACAATAAATATTTTGAATGTATTATCTAGTAATAAATACCTATTTCTACAAATTAATTAATTATCAATTTTGAAAATAATCACCTGGCATCGGTATTATGTAGCTATAAATATACTTATAATTGTTTAGATTATTAAAATAAAATGCACCGTATAGGTTTTATAATTAATTTAATAAGTCATTTCTCAATTTTAACTAAATAGGTCAATATGTTAATAACTCGAAGTTAGTGCGTCACGACCCAAAACCAACCCGTCGTGATGGCACCTATTATGGTACTAGGCACGCCGACTATTCAGATATTTCCAACACTTTAAATCTTTAAAAGATACTAAAACAGTTTAAATAAAGGAAAATCTCTTAAAACTGGATAGAAAATCATAACTCAATACATAAATTTTTCCCAAAACCAAGGTGTCACTAAGTACATGAGCATCTACGAAATAACAAAGTCTAGTACATTGTATAGAAGTAAAATTGAATAAATAAACTGAAAATAAGGGAGGAGAGTCAAGGTCTACGAACGCCAAGAAACTACCTCGATGATCTCCGAAGGTATGGCCTCTGCAAATCAACAACCGTCAAAACTGGAAGCATTTGGATCTACACACGAGGTGCAGGGTATAGCGTGAGTACAACCAACTCAATAAGTAACAAATCTAACCTTTGGACTGAAAATAGTGACAAGCCCAATTATTACGGTCCACATTGAACATTTAATAGTATGGAAAGTTACATAAAATATGACAATGACATCTCGGATATTTATATTCTACAAGTGAAGGTACAAGAATTTAGACAAGAATAAAACTTAGACATGCTTTTAGATTTCAGAATAAAACTTAACACATAACAGGGCAGATCCAGCCCACATGCAAATAAAACAGAGCAGATCCAGCCCAAATGCGAGTAAACAGGGTAGATCCAGCCCAAATGTCATAACTGATACCATTGCGCCCACTGTGGGTGTGCAGACTCCGGAGGGGCCGATCCATCCGAAGAGCTATAATAGGCCAGATCCTAGCATCAATCAATAAAGCCTGATGCGGCGTGCAACCCGATCCCATAAATATCACTCATAATAGGCACTCAGCCCCACTCAGTCAATAACCTCTCCAGTCTCTTGGGCACACCAGAATCATGATAATCAGCCCACAAATGATGATATGATATAACATGTAAAGACAACAAAAATTGAGACATAATATACAAGTAATAACTATGACTGAGTACAAATTGACAGATTAAGCAATTAGTTCATAGCAAAGAATGACCATTGTGGGTCCCAATAGTACCATCATATAGCCTAAGCAGGGTTTCTAACATGACTGACAGCTCAATAGATCTAACACATGGTGGAAATACGGGTAACAGCAAGATTTAACAACTATTCAGTTCCATGGAATCGACCAAGTCATAATTCTTTTTGTGCACGCCTACATGCCCGTCACTTGGCACATGCGTCACCTCAACACCAATCGTATAACATGAAATTTGAGGTTTCACACCCTCAGAACCAAGCTTAGAGGAGTTATTTACCTCAAACCGTGCAAATTTCTACTCCAACAAGCCCTTGCCTCGCGAATCGGCCTCCAAATGCCTTGAATCTAGCCACAAACAGTTCGATACAATCAACATGGGCTAAAGGAATAAATTCCATAAGAAAATACTAAGTTATTAATTAAAAATAAAAAAATTCGACTCAAAAACCGGCCCTCTGGACCACGTCTTGGAATCCAATAAAAGTCACAAAATCCGGAAGCCCATTCAACCACGAGTCCAACCATACCAAATTTACCAAAATCCAACACCAAATCGAGACCTAAATCCCCAATTTAAACTCTCCAAAACCCTAGCCTCAACTCCCAACATTATCCCTCACAACCATACAAATTAGGTGGAGAAATCAATAGGGAAACAAAATTAATGAAAATATTAAACTACAAGTGACTTAACTAAAGAAATCCCCCGAAAATCCTCTCAAAAATCGCTAAATCCCGAGCTTGAAATGTTTAAAATGGTGAAAATCTTGGAACCCTCATTTTTAATAATCTGCCCAGGACTTCTTGCTTCTGCTGCCCAAAACACCACTCATGCGTTACCGCTTTTGCAGTCAGCCATCCGCATTTATGGAAGCCACTTAATGCCGACCAACCGCTTTTGAGGTCGCAAATCCCGCTCTTGCGGGTGCGCATCTGCGCAAAACCATCTGCATCTGCGGACCAGTGATTCCAAGCTCCTCTCCGCTTCTGCGATCCTCCACGCGCAGGTGCGAGTCCGTACCTGCGGAAATGCTTCTGCATATGTGATCTACACCCCCCAATCCAAACTCCACTTCTGTGCTTCCTAGCTCGCACCTTCGATCAAAGCTCTGCAGATGTGATTACACCAGCAGACTCCCAGCTTCAGCAATCATCCAAACTCCAAATTCGATCTGTTAACCATCCGAACTCCACCCGAAGCCCCCGGGACCTCAACCAATTATGCCAACAAGTCCTAAAACACAATACAAACTTAGTCGAGCCCTCAGACCATATCAAACAACATCAACAACACGAAACGCACCCCAATTAAAGCCTAATGAAAACTAAGGAATTTCAGCTTCTACAAACGATGCTGAAACCTATCAAATCACCTCCGATTGACCTCACATTTTGCACATAAGTCACAAATGAAACCACAGACCTGCTCCAAATCCCAGAACCCCAATACGAGCTAGGTATCCACAATATCCACTCTCGGTCAAACTTCCAAATTTCCAACTTTTGCCATTTCAAGCCTAATTCAACTATAGACCTCCAAATCACAATCCGGACACGCTCTTAAGACCAAAATCACCCAATGGGGCTAACGAAACCATCGAAACTCCATTCTGGAGTCGTCTACACATAAGTATGCATCCAGTCAACCTTTTTAACTTAAGCTTTCGACCTTGAGACTAAGTGTCTCAATTCATTCTGAAACCTTTCCGCACCCGAACCAACTACCCTGGCAAGTCAAATAGCAGATATAAAAATATGTAGTAAATTAGGGGAGTGGGAGCGGGGCTACAACTCTCTTAACGAACAGCTGGGTCGTTACATCCTCCCCCTCTTAAACAAACGTTCGTCCTCGAACGGGTCTAAAAACGTAATTGTAGTCTAAAATAAGTGTGGATAACTGTTCTGCATATCTCGCTCGGTCTCCTAAGTAGCCTCTTCAACTGGCTGACCTCTCCACTGCACCTTTACCAAAGCTATGTCCTTTGACCTCAACTTTCGAACCTGCTGATCCAAAATGGCCACCGGCTCTACATCATAAGTCAAAGCACTATCCAATTGAACGGTGCTAAAATCCAAAACATGATACGGATCACCGATACTTTAGGAGCATAGAAACATGAAATACTGGATGCACACTCGACATACTAGGTGGCAAGGCAAGTTTGTAAGCCACCTCTCCAATCCTCTTAAGCACCTCAAACGGCCCAATATACCGAGGGCTCAACTTGCCCTTCTTTCTGAACATCATCACACCATTCATGGGCGAAACCTTGAGCAGTACCTTCTCCCCAACCATGTAAGCAACATCCCGAACCTTCCTATCGGCATAACTCTTCTGCCTAGACTGAGTCATGCGAAGTCGATCCTGAATCAATTTAACCTTGTACGAAGCAGCCTGAACCAAGTCAGTACCCAATAGCCTAGCCTCACTTGGCTTAAACCAACCCACCACAGATCGACACCGTCTCCCATACAAAGCCTCATACGAAGCCATCTAAATGATTTACTAGTAGCTGTTATTATAGGCAAACTCCACGAGCGGCAAAAATGGATCCTAAAAACCCCTGAAATCAATGCGCAAGCGCGTAGCATATCCTCCAATATCTGAATAGTGCGCTCGGACTATCCGTCCATCTAAGGGTGAAATGCAGTACTCAACTCAACCTGGGTGCCCAACTCTCGCTGCACGGCTCACCAAAACTACAATGTAAATTGTGTGTCCCGATCTGAAATGATGGACACTGGCATACCATAAAGGCAAACAATCTCGCGGATGTAAATCTCAGCCAACGCTCTAAAGAATCGGTAGTGCCAACTGGAATGAAGTGCGCGGACTTGGTCAGCCGATCCACAATGACCCAAATAACATCAAACTTCCTCGAAATCTGTGGGAGCCCAACTACAAAATCCATGGTGATACGCTCACATTTCCACTCTGGAATCTCTAGCTTCTAAAGCTATCCATCCAGTCTCTGATGCTCATACTTCACCTACTGACAGTTAAGGCACCAAGCTACAAACCCCACTATATCCTTCTTCATTTTCCTTCACCAATAATGCTGCCTCAAGTCCTGGTACATCTTCGCGGCACCTGGATGAATGGAATACCGCGAACTGTGGGCCTCCTAAAGAATCAAATCACGTAGCCCCTCTACATTAGGCACACAAATCTGACTCTTCATCCTTAACACCCCCATCACCCCCAATAGTAACACCATTGGCATTACCGTGTTGAACCATGTCCTTAAGGACAAGCAAATGAGGATCATCACACTGGTACTCTCTGATGCGATCATATAAAGAAGACCGAGAAACCACATAAGCTAGAGCCCAGCTGGGATCCAAAACATCTAATCTCACGAACTGGTTGGCCAAGGCCTGAACATCAACTGCAAGTGATCTCTCACCAACAAGAATGAATACAAGGCTACCCATACTCACCGCCTTTCTACTCAAGGCATCGGCTACCACATTGGCCTTCCCGGGATGATACAAAATAGTAATATCATAGTCCTTTAGCAGCTCCAACCATCTTCGCTGCCTCAAATTTAGATCCTTTTGTTTGTACAAGTGTTGGAGGTTCTGATGATTAGTAAATACCTCACAAGACACACCGTAGAGATAATGCCTTCAAAACTTCAATGCATGAACGATGGCAGCCAACTCCAAATCATGAACATGGTAGTTCTTCTCATGAGGCTTCAACTGACGCGAAGCATAAGCAATCACTCTACCCTCCTGCATCAAGACACACCCAATACCGATCCGAGAAGCATCACAATACAATGTATAAGAACCATAAGCTTATGGTAGAACTAGAACTAGAGTTGTGGTCAAGGCAGTCTTGAGCTTCTGAAAGCTCTCCTCACACTCATCCGACCACCTGAAAGGAGCACCCTTCTGGGTTAATTTGTTCAAGGGCGATGCAATAGACGAGAAACCCTCCACAAAGCGATGATAATAACCGGCCAAGACGAGAAAGCTCTGAATCTCTGTAGCTGAGGACGGTCTAGGCCAACTCTGAACCGCCTTTATCTTCTTCGGATCTACCTGAATCCCCTCACTAGACACCACGTGCCCCAAGAACGCCACCGAACTAAGCCAAAACTCATACTTGGAGAAATTGGCATAAAGTTTCTCCTCCCTCAGCCGCTGTAGCACAATCCTCAAATGTTGGGCATGCTCCTTCTGGCTACGAGAGTACACCAGGATATCATCAATGAATACTATGACAAACAAGTCGAGATAAGGCTGAAATACATTGTTCATTAGATGCATGAATGATGTTGGGGTGTTGGTCAGCCCAAAAGACATCACAAGGAACTCATAATGACCATAACGGGTCTTGAATATTATCTTTAGAATATCCGAGTCCCGAATCTTCAACTGGTGATACCCAGACCTCAAATCAATCTTAGAGAACACCCTCGCTCCCTGAAGCTGGTCAACTAGATCATCAATGCGCGACAAAGGATACTTGTTCTTGATTGTAACTTTGTTCCACAGCCTATAGTCGATGCATATCTGCATAGTGCCATCCTTCTTCTTCATAAACAGAACTGGTGCACCCCAAGGAGACACACTAGGCCTAATAAATCCCTTATTAAGAAGTTCCTGAAGCTGTTCTTTTTATTCCTTCAACTCAGTCGGTGCCATACGATACGGAGGAATAGAAATAGGCTGAGTGCCCGGCACCAAGTCAATACCAAAGTCAATATCCCTGTCGAGCGGCATGCCCGACAGGTCTGCAGGAAACACATTCGAAAAGTCTCATACCACCAAAACAGAATCAATCTGCTGGGAACATAGTCTAGAGAACCTCTCCACTCAATCTTTGGCAACCCCGAAATCGCCAACATCACGGTCTTAGTGTGACAATCCAGAACAGCATGATGTGGAGACAACCAATCCATACCCAAGATCACGTTAAAATCAACCATACTAAGCAATAAGAGATCAACTCTAGTCTGCAATCCCCCAATAGTCACTACAGATGATCGATATACATGGTCCACAACAATAGTATCATTTATTGGCATAGATACATGAACAAATGAGATTAACGACTCACGGGGCATATCCAGATAATGAGCAAAACATGATGATATATACGAATAAGTGGAACTAGGGCCAAATAATACAGAAGCATCACTGGGGCATACTGAGACAATACCTGTGATTACTGCATCTGAAGCAACAATATCTGATCTGGCAGGAATAGCATAGAGTCGGGTCTGACCGCCACCTGATCAGTCTCCCCCTCTTGGGCATCCCCTAACTATCTGAGCCCCACCCCGAGCTGGTTGGGCGGGTGGGGAAGTAACTTGTGCTGAAGTCGTGGCCTAACTTCTCTGCTGAACCAGATCTCCCGTAAGGCGGGGACAAAACCTCTTCATATGACCCAACTCTCCACACTCAAAACATCCCCTCTCGGAAAATAGTGGCAAATACTGAGGTGGACTTCGAGAAACAAAATAACTACCAGAAGAACTTGGTGCATACGAACCTTGAACTAAAGGTGCACGAGATGAACTTTGAGCTGAGAGGGAACTAAGGGATGAATGGCCCGGTGTAGCACTGTATGAACCATGGCTAGATGATGCATCATGATAGACTGGTCGAGCCATCCGAGCGGGCCTATAAGGGCGACCCCTGACATGGTAGAATTGATCCCCAGAAGGAACACTATCAAAACTTCCCGATCCACGAGGCCTCTTGGCCTCCCTCTCCTCACGCTCTTGACTATAGACCATCTCTAGTCGCTAAGAAATATCAACCACCTCATCGAACTAAACACCAGACACACTCTCCCGAGTCATAGCAAAACGCAACTGATAGGTGAGGCCATCAATGAACCTCCTAATCCTCTCCCTCTCAGTGGGAACCAACCAAACTACATGACAAGACAACTCTAAAAATATCATCTCATACTGGGTCTCAGACAGGTCGTCCTGGCATAGCTCCTCGAACTACATGCATAGCTCCTCCCTACGGGTCGATGGCAAAAACCTCTCCAAGAACAAAACGGAGAACTCACTCCATGATAGTGGTGTAGCACCGACTGGCCTGCTATTCTCATAGGCCTCCCACCATCTGAAGGAAGCCCCAGTAAACTAAAAAGTAGTGATGAGACCCACTCCACTGGTCTCCAGAATACATGTCGTGTGAAGAATTCGCTTACACCTATCCAAGAAGTCATGGGCATCCTCAGACTCCGCCCCACTGAATGATGGAGGCTGGAGCCTCTCAAATCTCTCTAGTCTCCTCTACTCATGATCAATCATAACGGGATCCACCTGGACCTGAGCAGCTGTAACCGGCTGGGCTGGCAATACCCCCAGCATCTGAAGTCCCTACATCACGTGCTCTGGAGTACAGGCGATGGGAGTCTGAGTACCTCCCCCGACCTGAGAAGTGGTTGGCGCGGTCTGAATAAAAACTGCCCGAGCAAGGCTAGTGCATACCGTCAAAATCTTAGCCAAAGCCTCCTGAAGGCCTGTGATCACAATGGGCACAGTAGGTGCCTGAGCTGGCCCCGCTGGCTCAACCACATCTAGATACTGCTCCTGAGCTGAAGCAACTGGTGGATGCCCTGGCTAGTGGTACTGGTGGTTGTCTGTCCTGTCCAGTAGCATGTGTCCTCACCATCTATGAGAGAATAGAATAACAGATATTTTAGTTCCCGAAATTAACAAATCTGCATGACAAGAATACAATAATGTGAAATTTCCTAAGGGTTCGACAACCTCTCAAAGATAAGTACAGACGTCTCTATACCGATCCGCAAGACTCTACTAAACCTGCTCATGACTCTTGAGGCATATGTAACCTAGGCTCTGATACCAATTTGTCATGACCAAAAACCAACCCGTCGTGGTGGCGACTATCATGGTACTATGCAAGCTGACTATTCAGACATTTCCACTACTTAAAATCTTTGAAAGATATTAAAACAGTTTAAATAAAGGAAAATCTCTTAAACCAGGATAGGAAATCATAACTTAATACATAAATTCTTCCCAAAACCGGGGTGTCACTGAGTACATGAGCATCTACAGAATAACAAAGTCTAGTACACTATCTAGAAGTAAAACTGAATAAATAAACTGAAAGATAAGGGAGGAGAGTCAAGGTCTGCGAACGCCAAGCAGCTACCTCGATTATCTCCAAACGTTTGGCCTCTGCAAATCAACAACTGTCGAAACTGGAAGCACCTAGATCTATACACGAGGTGTAGAGTGTAGCGCGAGTACAACCAACTCAATAAGTAATAAATCTAACCCTTGGACTGAAAGTAGTAACAAGTCCAATTATTACAGTCCACTTTCAACATTTAACAGTACATAAAGTTACAGAAATTATGACAATGACATCTTAGATATTTATATTCTACAAGTGAAAGTACAAGAATTTAGACATGCTTTCAACAAGAACTTACACATACATTCATAGTTCAGAACAAAACTTAACACATAACAGGGTAGATCCAGCCCAAATGCAAGTAAACAGGGCAGATCCAGCTCAAATGTCATAACTGTTAGCATTGTGCCCACTGTGGGTGTACAAACTCCGGAGGGGCTGATCCAGCCCAAGCACTATAATAGGCCAAATCCTGGCATCAATCAATAAAGACTGCTGCGGCGTGCATCCTGATCCCATAAATATCACTCACAATAGGCCATCAGCCCCACTCAGTCAATAACCTCTCCAGTCTCTCGGGCACACCAGAACCATGATAATCAGCCCACAAATGATGAAATGATATAACATGTAAAGACAACAGAGACTAAGACATAATATGCAAGTAATAACTGTAACTGAGTACAAATTGACAAATTAAGCAATTAGTTCTACAGCAAAGAACGGCCACTGTGGGTTCCAATAGTACCATCATATAACCTAAGCAGGGTTTCTAACATGACTGGCAGCTCAATAGATCTAACACATGGTGAAAATACGGGTAACAACAAGATTTAACAACTATTCAGTTCCATGGAATCAACCAAGTCACAATTCTTACGGTGCAGGCCTACATGCCCATCACTTAGCACATGCGTCACCTCAACACCAATCGCATAACACAAAATTCGGGGTTTCACACCCTCAGAACCAAGCTTAGAAGTGTTACTTACCTCAAACCGTGCAAATTTCTACTCCAGCATGCCCTTTTCTCGTGAATCGGCCTCCAAATACCTCGAATCTAGCCACAAACAGTTCGACACAATCAACACGGGCTAAAGAAATCAATTCCATAAGAAATTACTAAGTTATTAATATTTGGGAATAATACCCTTCTTTCATGTTCTTGATCGTGCGATAAATCTTGTTGTAAAATTGTTCCTTCTTTTAACTCCCAAGTTGCTCAAATTTTCAGTACATGGCATCTAAGAAGAAGGCAAGAACTGGCCAAAGAGCCAATGTCACCCCAGGAGTGACAGTTGATCATATAATTGATGATGCGGGTGAGCACCTGAGGAGTGAGAATATTCCTCCAGTTACTACACTGCCTGACTTTACTACAACTGATCAGACCGCACCTGTCACTACACCTACTGAAGGTGTAACAGTTCCTCCAACTGATATACCAGTTCCACCTCAAGTTCCAACTTCCGATTCTGGTGTTTCTGATGTTGATATTAGGGGAGCCATACAGATGTTGGCTCAAATAGTGGCATCCCAGGCCCAGAGATCAAATGTTGCACCCACTTCTTCCAGTCAGCAAGGGGATTCTACTAGTTCCAGGGTGAACAGGTTTTTCTAGTTGGATCCTCCAGTGTTCACGGGTACTAACCAAGAGGAGGAACCCTAGGACTTCATTGATGAGATGCACAAAACTCTTCGAGTTATGCGTGCTACTGAGATAGAGGTAGTGGAATCGGCCTCCTACCACCTAAAAGAGGTGGCATATTCTTGGTTTGAACTATGGGAGGAGTCCCGTGAAGAAGGGAGCCCTCCGACGAGGTGGGGTGAGTTTGCTGATGCCTTCATTGATCATTTCTTACCTGCGGAGACTAAGGTAGCCCGTGCTGTTGAGTTTGAGAACTTGAGGCAAGGTAGCCTGAGTGTGTGGGATTACCATATGAGATTCACGTACCTGTCTAAATATGCTATTTATATGTTGCCTACTATGGAGGCTAGAGTTCGCCGATTTGTACAGGGCCTTAGTCCCTTGGTAATTAATGAGGCCGCTACAGTAGCCTTGAATTCTAATATGAACTATGGAAAGATGGTGGCATTCGCTCAAGCCACAGAGACCCGCAAATTAAGGAACAAAATGGAACGAAAGGGTAGTAATAAGGCACAGTCTACGGGCAACTTTGGTGGTTCTTCAGGTGGTGGCAAGTCAACTTTCAGAGGAGGGTCGTCAGGGCCATCACAGTACTTTGCTCAGTCTTCAGCCAGTGCGCCACCATCAAGGCCTAATCAGCAGCAGCAGTGGAGCCATTTCAGGCCCAGTTAGGGCAACATGGGATCTAATCTCCAGGGTCGTCATTGTGGTCGATTCCAGCAGCAGAGGAAGCCCCCATGCCCTAGGTATGGAAAGATGCACCTATGAATATGCTACATGGACTTACCCATATGCTACGGATGAGTATAGAGGGGTCACATTCAGAGGGATTGTCATTCGTCCCGCCAGGGTGTGGGAAGGGGCACGACACATCCAGCCAGTTCTGTAGCTACTACATCTGCAACACCTTCTCCATCTCGTGGCACTCCAACATCTGCAGGGCGTGGTGCAGCTACAGGTGGAGCACAAAGTTCGGGAGGATCCGACCGTTTCTATGCTATGAGGGGTCGCCAGAATTCAGAGGCTTCTCCAGATGTTGTCACAAGTATATTGACTGTCCAATATCATGATGTATATGCTCTTACTGATCTTGGTTCCACTTTGTCATATGTCACACCTTATGTTACTATGGAATTTGGGATAGAACCAGAACAGCTTTATGAGCCGTTCTCTGTATCTACTTCAGTTGGTGAGTCTATTTTAGCCACGCGGGTTTATAGGGATTGTGTTGTTACGTTGCGTGGTCGGGACACCGTGGCCGATCTTATTGAATTGAGAATGGTCAATTTTGATGTGATAATAAGGATGGAATGGCTTTATTCTTGTTTTTCCAAGCTTGATTGCCGAACCAGAACTGTTAGGTTCGAATTTCCAAATGAGCTAGTTATTGAGTGGAAGGGTGACGATGTAGTGCCAAAGGGTAGGTTTATTTCTTACCTAATGGCCATGAAAATGATCAACAAGGGATGTATTTACCATTTGGTTCGGGTTACAGACACCGATTCTGAGGCACCTACACTTGAATCTGTGCCTGTTGTGAATGAATTTCCGGGAGTCTTTCCAGATGAACTCCCTGGGATACCACCAGACAGGGAGATTAATTTTGGGATTGATGTGATGCCAGACACGTATCCTATATCTATTCCACCCTACAGAATGGCACCAACAGAATTGAAGGAGCTAAAGGAACAATTGAGAGATTTGTTAGAAAAGGGTTTTATCCGGCCAAGTATGTCACCTTGGGGCGCACCGGTCCTCTTTGTAAGAAAGAAAGATGGGTCACTGAGAATGTGTATTGACTATCGGCAGCTTAATAAGGTAGCAGTCAAAAATAAGTACCCACTGCCAAGGATAGATGACTTGTTTGATCAATTGCAAGGTGCCAGGTACTTCTCCAAAATCGATTTACGATCCGGGTATCACCAATTGAAGATCAGGGAGCGGGATATTCCAAAAATAGCTTTTAGAACCCGGTATAGGCATTTTGAGTTTTTAGTAATGTCTTTTGGGCTAACAAATGCTCCAGCAACCTTCAGGGATCTTATGAATCGCATTTTGAAGCCATTCCTCGACTCCTTTGTGATAGTATTCACTGACGATATTCTTGTATATTCACGAAGTTAGGAGGACCATGCTGACCATCTCAGGTTAGTTCTGCAAACCCTACATCAACACAAATTATATGCAAAGTTTTCAAAATGTGAATTTTGGCTTGAGTCGGTCATATTCTTGGGTCATGTTGTCTCTAATGAAGGAATTAAGGTTGATCCTCAAAAAATTGCGGCTGTGAAGAATTGGCCGAGGCCTACAACTCCAACAGAGATTCGCAGTTTCTTAGGCTTAGCTGGATATTATAGAAAGTTTGTAGAGGGGTTTTCTACTCTTGCCTCTCCATTGACTAAATTGATGCAGAAGGCAATTAAGTTCCAATGGTCAGATGCTTGTGAAAAGAGTTTCCAGGATTTGAAAGCAAGATTGACTACGGCACTGGTGTTGACTCTACCAGAGGGTATAGATGGATTTGTGGTATATTGTGATGCTTCAAGAATCGGGCTTGGGTATGTATTAATGCAACATGGGAAGGTGATAGCTTATGCTTCTAGGCAACTCAAAAATCATGAAAAGAACTATCCAACACATGATTTAGAACTTGCAGCAGTGGTATTTGCATTGAAAATTTTGCATCATTATTTATATGGGGTCCATGTGGATATATTCACGGACCATAAGAGCCTTCAATATATTTTCAAACAGAAGGAATTGAATTTGAGGCAGAGAAGATGGCTTGAATAACTCAAGGATTATGACATTGATATTTTATACCATCCGGGGAAGGCTAATGTTGTGGCAGATGCTCTTAGCTGAAAATCTATGGGTAACTTAGCAAACTTGGAGGCATATCAAAGGCCATTGGCCAAGGAAGTTAACCGATTGGCTAGTTTGGGAGTTCGTATTGCGGACTCTAGTGAAGGAGGGATAATTGTGCAAAATAGAGCTGATTCATCGTTTGCTGTGGAAGTCAAAGAGAAGCAATATAACGATCCATTGTTGGTGTAATTAAAAAAGGGGATTCATAAACATAAGACCATGGCCTTTTCTCTTGGCATGAATGATGGTACACTAAGGTACCAAGGGCGACTCTGTGTTCCAAATATGGATGGTCTCCGGGAAAGAATTATGACTGAAGCTCACACTTCTATGTATTCCGTGCATCCAGGTTCTACAAAAATGTATCATGATCTTAAGGAAGTCTATTGGTGGAATGATATGAAGAGGAATGTGGTGGACTTTGTGGCAAGATGTCCGAATTGTCAGCAAGTGAAGGCCGAACACCAAAGGCCCGGTGGGTTGGCACAGAAGATAATAAATTCCAATGTGGAAGAGGAAATAATTAATATGGACTTTGTGGTAGGATTACCGCGCACTCCGCGCAAGTTTGACTCAATTTAGGTGATTGTGGATCAACTCACAAAATCAGCACACTTTTTGCCGGTTAAGTCTACCGACACAGCGGAGTAGTATGCTCAGTTGTATATCAAAGAAATAGTCAGGTTGCATGGCACCCCAGTTTCCATTATTTCTGATTGGGGATCACAATTCACTGCTAATATTTGGAAGAAATTTCAGCAAGGTTTGGGTACTCAGGTGAATCTTAGTACATCCTTTCACTCGCAGACTGACGAGCAGGTAGAGCGGACTATTCATACGCTTGAGGATATGTTGCACGCTTGTGTTATAGACTTCAAAGGTAGCTGGGATGATCATTTACCACTTATAGAATTTGCATATAATAATAGCTATCATGCTAGCATTCAAATGGCACCGTTCAAGGCTTTATATGGTATGAGATGTAGATCTCCCATTGGGTGGTTCGAAATTAGGGAAACAGATTTGATAGGGCCAGACCTTGTGAATCAGGCTATGGAAAAAGTTAAAATCATTAAGGAGCGATTAAAGACTGCTCAGAGTCATCAGAAATCCTATTCGGATGTTCGTCGTAGGGATTTGGAGTTCAAAGAAGATGATTGGGTATTCTTGAAAATTTCCCCCATGAAGGGTGTAATGCGATTTGGTAAGAAAGGGAAATTGAGTCCGAGGTATGTCGGACCGTACAAAATTATTCAGAGGGTCGGTGAGGTGGCGTACAAGCTTGAGCTACCACCTGAGATGTCATTAGTACACCCGGTGTTTCATGTGTCTATGTTGAAGAAAGTAGTTGGAGATCCGACACTCATTGTTCCGGTTGAGACTATTGAGGTAAATGAGAAATTGACTTACTAAGAGATTCCAGTTTCTATTATTGATCGGCAAGTCCGAAAATTGAGAAATAAAGAAATTTTTTCCATGAAAGTGTTGTGGAAAAACCAACAGGTTGAAGAGGCTACTTGGGAGGCCGAGGAAGAAATGAAGAAAAAGTATCCTTATTTGTTTGAATGACCATGTATTTAAAGTTGTGATCTAGGAAAAAAATTTATAAGACTTACTTTTTATGAATTTTGTATCATGTGAACAATTGGCATTAAGGGTGTTCCTTTCTGGATATATATTGCTTATGAGACCACATTTGGTGTTGTTTTGTTTATGTTACATTGTTGGAATACGTATATGTTGTTAGGATGTGTTTCTGGGGCTCTCTGACAGGTGGATAGGCCTAGTTACAAGGGAAACTCTAGCGAAAATTTTGAAAATTTTGGGAGTTAGTCAAATTTGGGGCTGCTCGAATGTGGTATGAAACAAACTGAGTTGCATAAGATGCTAATGACGGATTTTTACCCTTATTCGAGGACGAATGATCCTAAGCGGGGGAGAATGCAATACCCCGGAAAATTTTGAAGTACTTAAGTGTAATGCCCGGTATAGTTTGCAAAGAAAATAATGTTTCATGGTGCCGGACTAGGCTTACGTGTTTGAGGATTGTAGAATTTTTTGCGGCGAGCTTGTGATGCCGCGACTCGGACTTTTTGGGTTGAACAATGCACCTGAAAATAAAGAAAATTTTTTGGCAGAAAAGTGCATTTCTAAGGTCCATTATGAGACCGCAGAACCACTCTGCGGACCGCATAATGGCCGTAGAGTGAGGCAGTTAATTGGGTCAGTTGGAAGCAACTATGAGGTTGACTATGCAACCGCATAATGACCGCATACACAGACAGTTCTTTTGGCTATTTTGTAACTAATTATGCGACCGATATACGGTCCGCATATCGGTTATGTGATCGCATACCTTGTTCCGGAGCTCCATTTTTGGATTTTTAAAACTCGACCCTATTTTGTTAAATATACTATTTGGGCCATGTTTGAGACATAATCTGATATTTTAGAGTGAGAGAGAGTTCCCTAGAGTGATAAGGTGTTCTTCAATAATTTTTCTTCAATTCTTGCTCATGTTTTGGAAGATTAAGAAGGGAAGCTCACTAAGTCTTCATCCTAAGGGTAAGATTCTACACCCTAAACCCTAATTTCGAAATTTTCTGAAAATGGGTAACTAACAAGATAATTTTTGGGCATGAAAGTTGTTTATTTTACATGCATGTATTATCAAAGGGTGTAGGAAGATTGTTGAGCTAAAACTGGTAAGGATTGGGTTGTGGGATGATGGAATTCTCCATAAAAGGACCTTGGAACTTTAATGCACACTTAGTATTTGATAAAATGCTCAAATGAGCTCGAACCATGATCACCTTCCTATTTTTGATTCAATTTGTTATATTTCTACAATAGATTGAAGTTGCTAAGAATTCCGGAATATTTAGAGTGTAAGGAAGCTCAAGTGAGGTATGTTGGATAAACTCTTCTCTTAGAATTGAATCCCATAATATTTATGTAAATTATGTAAGTCCCGAGTGATTCATTATGAAATTGTATATTCTGAGTAAGATTGGGTTGAAAGATATATGTTCAACAAGCATCCCAAATTCTCTATTCATGTTATGTTACCAATTAAGGATGTGTTAAAATATGGGCTGTGCATTAATAATGTTTCGACTTTAAGTCAAGTTCAAATGAAGGCTATTCTGCCAAATTTTGTGAAATATCTCTATGTGCATTACACTCTAAATCGCTCACATGTGTACTACACACTTTGATTTGAATTGTGTTTGTTGTTGATGATGATGATGATATTTGAAATTGATAAGGTGAGCATGAAATACTGAATATGGCCAACGTGCCAAGAATGATATTATAATTATGGCCATTATTGCCAATGAAATGAAAAGATGTGAAAGTATTTTGAAATGCGATGATTGATATAAAAAGGTTGATGTCTCAAATAAGACAGCCTAGCCGGTCGGGTCATGATCAGACACCATGCCGCACACATGGTGGTGATTGTGCTGGAAATTATAATTGAAATTGTGATTGTGGTCGATGTCACTAATGGATAGCCTAGCCGATCGGGTCGTGATCGGACTCCGTGTTAAAGACGGTGGTATTGATATTGAGAAAAATTGTGGTCGATGTCTCTACTGAGATAGCCTAACCGATCGGGTCGTGATCGGACTCCATGCTAAGAGTACAGTGGTACTGGTTTTGTGAATAATGGTATTATGAATAGTGGTATTGGTATGGTGAATAATGGTACTAGTTTTGTGAATAATGGTATTATGAATAGTGGTATAGGTATGGTGAATAATGGTACTGGTATATTGGACAATGGTATATCGATACTAAAAATCTCCCAACGTGAGATATGGAAATTAATTTGAACATTGTCTTCATCCTAAATTGAGGTTTGATGTTGATTAAGGCTTTCAGCGATATTATGATAATCTTGTTTGTATTATTTGTCATTCAATTGAGAGGATGTTTAGTTATATATACTAGTGCTATTCGACGGTACTAACGTCCCTTTTACCTGGGGCGCTGCATCTTTCAATGGATGCAGGTGGTTCCACAGTAGGAGATATTGATCAGTGATAGCAGTGCACTTTCTTCCTAGCTGACTTGGTGAGCCCCACTTCATCCCGGGGTCATGTATCTTTTGTACTTTATGTATTCTGTTTGAGGTATAGCCGGGGCCTTGTTGCCGGCATTATCATTGTACTCTTCTTTATCTATAGAGGCTCCGTAGACAGAGTGTGGGTTGTGTATTGGTGCCGGGGAAAGACAAACTATGTTATGTTGTGGATGTATTACTTGTCCATTTGAGACTTTAAAAATGATGAAACTATTGGAGATGAATTGGTATTGTAGACATGAACACATTTTCATCTAATTAATGATAATATGTATTATCTCTATTCATGGATGAGTTTGCGTAGAATGAAATCTAACAGGCTTACTCGGTCGGGTTCACTCGGTTGAGTGCCGGTCGGGCTCCTCGATTTTGGGGTGTGACACGCTGCATCTTTAAATGGATGCAGGTGGTTCTACGACAGGCGACATTGATTAGTGATAGCAGTACACTCTTTTCAACTGATTTGGTGAGCCCCACTTCATTTCGGGGTCATGTATCTTTTGTTTCTCATGTACTATATTTTGATGTATAGCCGGGGCCTTGTTGCCGGCATTTCCATATTACTCTTCTATTGTACTTAGAGGCTCCGCAGACAGGTTGTGGGTTGTGGTTAATGTTGGGAATTGAACTATAAATGTTGGTATTTGGAAATCATGTTTTTCATTAATTCTAAAAACTCGAAATATTTTAGAAATTATGAATGAAGCTGCTAATGGGAATGAAATGAAAGTTGTTAATAAAATATTTTTAGTGTTTGATTAATGGAGTACATCTCCTCTTTATTCATGGATTAGTTTGGGTAGAAGGAAATTTAACAGGCTTGCTCGGCTGTGTTCTCTCGGTTGAGCGCCGGTCGCACTCCCCGAGTTTTGGGCATGACAAAATGGGTATCAGAGCCTAAGGTTTTAAGTGTCCTAGGATGTCTCGGAGCCATGTTGTTACATCCCGCATTTTTGTACGTTAAAGTTTCATTATAAGTTATTCGACGTAAGCTCGGGAATGAGATTATTTTGGAATTATAAGTTTTATGCTATTCCAAACAAGAATAAGTAAATTCATGAAGGTGAGAGGGCAAGCAAATCGAAGAAAATGAGTTTCATCGAAGTTTGTCCATTTAGGATAAAATACGGCCCGAGCTATAATATCCCGTATTCATGGACTAGTGCCATAGAAGGTACCACATGACCATGATAGTAAGGTGTATGAAGTGTATTAAAAGTGAGTAGTGTTTTAAGTAATTTGAGATAATTCTTAAATATGTGGATAATTGGGTAATTATAAATTTTTAGTGGGACATTAACTAAATAACTAAGCTAATTAAGTAATTAAGATTTGGATACGTCTAAAGAACATAAACGTGGAAGCCATGAAAGCCAACAAATTTTGACTCATTAGTCACAAAGCAAAGTGGCATAAGTTGGGCATTCTTTAGCCAAGTCACCACACTAGTGGGGCCCACCACCAAAGACATAAAGACCTCTCATAATTCACATTTCATCTCTACAAGATAATAGACAGAATTCAGCAAGTATCCAACAAAGATTTACACCGTTCTTTAGCTTTCTTAACATGATTTACATAGTAATATTCACTTCCATCAGAAGATGCAAGCTAATGCTTGCTAAAAGACAAGTTTCAAAGATGTTTATTTGGTTTATGAGTTAATGGATACAGATTTAGATCAGATCATAAAATCCCCTCAAGCACTCACAAACTACCATTGCCAATATTTCCTATTCCAGCACCATACTTCCCGTTCTTTTGCTAATGGATGGAGCTCCAAAGCTCATTTGAAACTTCACAACATAATACATTGTAATCTTTCTCAAGAGAATCGGTTCAAGCATGTTAAGGCTATCCCTTCTTTCTTTTTGGCATGACCCAAATGATACTGAAAGAAACGAGCAAACGCACAATTTCCATAAATGACTCTATTCATAGAAATATTAGGGGTGTCTATATTCTTGATTCCCCATGTGAATTAATATTATATCTTCTGTTCATGTGTCTCAGAAAAATACGTATTTGATAAAATTTATCCGACATGCATATTATTTTTATGACATTCCGAGAAAATCTTATTAACGTATTTCTTAAGGCATATTATTTTTATGACATTCCGAGAAAATATTATTAACGTATTTCTTATGCATTTCATGCATTTATACATGTACATTGACCTATGACCAGACGGCGTTATATACGCGTATATTATATGTATATGGGATATTGAAAAAGGTTATGGCGTTATATACGCACCACTACCTGATTAGCTGGTATACGTTGATGATTTGCCCATAGTGGCAGAAATAATATGATGGGATGCCCTCAGAGGCTTGATGATGCTATGAACGCATATACCTATGCATGGTATGACATTTATACGCATATGCATGACATTATAAAAATAAAATGACTCACAGAGCTATGCACACATACATGTCGAGTCTTTTACTCCATGTTTCTCTCATGTCTATTATTTACTAATTTTCATTCCTTACATACTTGGTACATTATTTGTACTGACGTCCCTTTTTCCTAGGGATGCTGCGTTTCATGCCCGCAGGTCTCGATAGACAGGTCGAGAGTCCTCGAAGTAGGCGATCAGCTCAGCGGAAGATGTTGGTGCACTCCATTTGTTCTGGAGTTCCTTATGTGGTCAATATGATTAGAACATGTACTGATTAGTATGGCTGGGCCCTGTCCCGACCTTTATGACATTTATGTACTCTTAGAGGCTTGTAGATATATGTCGTGTATGTGAAAGATTGTACGGGCTTGTCGGCCTATGTTTTGAGTTTATAAATGATCATGTTGGCCTATTAGGCCCGCATGTCACGTGTATATGATGAAGTAATAAGAAAGATACGTTACGTGGGTGCTCGGTTGAGTAAGGTACCGGGTGCCCGTCGTGGCCAATCGGTTTGGGTCGTGACACGTGTCTAGTAGAGTCCTTCTTATCGGTGTGTTGTCGACAACATCTATAATGAGGAAGCTACTCGTACATTTAGGAAATTACACATTTCTTTGGTATTCCAAGATCGTGCGTTAGAGACCAAGATAGGGAGCTAATTTCCTCGTTATGTCTCATTTTGTTTTTCAGATGAGTAATCCACGAGTTTGAAACAGTGAGGAGGGAATGACCGCACCATTGAATCTGGGGGAGACTACACAAGAGTTCATTGGGAGAATGCGTCGAGCCGTGGAGGGATTGGAAGAACTTGTTGCTAAGGGAAGTGTCCTTGTTCCTACCAATGTCACCGCACCACTGGATCATGTGATGAGAGAATCTAAGAAATGAAAGAGGGTTGTCAGTGCTAATGAACCAGATTGTTTGATTTGCATCAAGCGACACTTGGGAACATGCTGGATGACCCTTGAAATATGTTATGGTTGTGGAAAGAGGGGGCATAAGAAGAACAAATGCCCTAGGTTGGGTACACCCATCCTATTCTGTCCGACATGCGGGAAGGAACATTTGGCGTCGTGTTGTGAGTATGCTCAGTAGCGCGTTAGGGGTGGTAGCTTTGGGCAATTCCTAAGGCACACACAACAATCCGGTGCTGGAATTGTTACTCCCGCATTAGAAACTTAGAGGAAGGATAAGGGGTATGATTATCATGTATGCAAAAAGGGTAAATATCAGGTCAGTGGGACGAGTCAGTTTAGCGGACCTCATCCCCATTATGTGAAGTGTGGGAGATGTCATCTGAGAGTATGTCACTATGGTACCAATGTATGCTACAAGTGTGGTATGACGGGTCACTTTCAAAGAGATTGTTATGTCTCCCCAGAGCATGGGCAGGGGTATAGCCCAGCCAGCCAGTTCTGTAGCTACTACATCCACATCGCCTCCCCCAGCTCGAGGCACTATAACACCTGCAGGGCTTGGAGAAGCTAGGGGTGGTATTCAGAGCTCGAGAGGACCCAACAAGTTTTATGCTATGAGGAGGCATCAAAAGTTGGAGGCTTCTTCAGATGTGGTTACAGGTATATTGACTGTCCAATCTCATGATGTACCTGCTTTTGTTGATCTCGGGTCCACTTTGTCATATGTCAAATCCTTATGTTGCTATGGAATTTGGGATAGAGCCGGAACATCCTTATGAACTATTTTCTGTATCTTAATATCATGTACATGGTCCCTACATTATCAATGCATACTAGGAAACTCTATGCCTCATTTGTCGATTCAATGATGTCATTACCATGATTAACCATGTCAACGCTATTGGTAGTAACCTTCATATGCCTTAGGATATAACCTTCTGAAATGCAGTGCTTAGCACATTGATGGATTCTTGAATAATTTTAGCCAATATCAAACCTAGTTGTTCATATTTATAGTAACCTATGGGGATTGAAGGTTCAAACATGTCAAAGAAGAAGTGTCATCCAGTGAACAAACATATTGGATAGGAAGTTTTATGGTAATATTAAAGCTAGCACATCTTAGAGTAATTGTTAGAGGTCGCCAAAGGTTTAGTTTGGGTGTTTGGTGCAGGGATTTAGAGTTGAAGAAAGTGAACGGGTTATTCTAAAGATTTTCTCTTTGAATATATTGGGTGAATTGTTAAGGAAGGTAAAGTATGTGTAGTCACATTAGGCCTTATGAAATCTTGAAGGAAATAGGCCAAACTATGAGTATTATATTTCCCTATTATTGTCCTCCGTGTACCCGGTGTTTCATGTGTCTATGTCTAAGGAGGTAACTGGAAATCCTTTGTATATCATTCGGGTGGAGGTTATTGAAGGTGAAGTTAATGGATAGTTAGCTTATTAAAGGTACCTAATTATCATCCTTGTTAGATAAGTCCGGAAGTTGGGATTGCCTATGTTAATGTGTTATGGCAAAGTCTGTAAGTCGAAAAGGTCACCTTGAAGGCTGAAAGTGTTATGGAAAGAAAATATTTTTGCTTGATTGTGTAGCAATTGGTTTTGATTTGTAAGGTATTTTCTAGGTGTTATGATTTAAAAATGTGTAGTTCATGTCCATATATCACCTTTGTTAATATAATGTCTGTAATGTTGAGATTAGTGCTATTGATATACATTGTGATGCTTTGTAGAGTTGTGGATGTGTTGATAGGGTGATTTTGGTGATTATCTGGCAGGTGGATAGGCCCAGTTACAAGGTAAACTCTGTCGAAATAAATATTTGTGAAGATAGCCAATTTTAAGGGCCATAAGTAAATTGAGATTTTGGAAAGGAGGTATAAGACCCATGTAGTCATAAGTGCCTATGCATAATGGTTGTAGGTAAAAGGATGGTAACTCTATTATTATAAGTGACATTTAAAACATTCGAGGACGAATGTTCTTAAGTGGGGGAGAATGTAACACCCCGTAAAATTTCGAAGCAATTAAGCGCTATTAAGAAAGTTGATGTGCGCTAATTATATTATTTTGTGTGTAGACAAGGACTATTAATATGATGGATATCAATTGTATATGATAATAAGTGTACGAGACATATTTTAAGTGATGTGGGGTCTAAGGAGAGCCCTAAGTGCAAGTCAAGTTGGAAATTTCATGATAGGCTAAAGTTTCAAATGGGTACGCACAAGACCAAATTTTGAACGAGCATATCTAAATATACATAAGGCATTATGTGATGATATACCTATCATATTAAATCCCTTTGAGTCTAGTTTCCAATTCTTCAAACCGTTCGTCATTTGGACACTCCTACAAGAAGTTATGACCAAATTACCAAAGGCTGGAAAATGTGTTTCTACATTCAGATGTGCGACCACAAAATCATTATGCGATCGCGAAAGTACTTCTGCGACCGCAAAATTTGTCGCAGAATGGACCAGTACAACCCAATTTTTGGCACCGATTTTGCGACCCGCACAGCCATTCTGCAGTCCATTATGCGACCGCAGACATGCTTTCGAAGGGTTAATTTTTCTATTTTCATAACCCGACCCTATTTTGATAAATAGCCTTGGGGCTTATTTTGGGGTGTTTTTCTGAGGGTTTTAGAGAGAGGTAAGAGCATTTTAGAGAGAGAAGGAGGAAACCTAACATTCTAATCATCCAATCTTGCACCAATATTCAAGAATCAAGGAAGCCAATCACAAGATCTTCATCTAAGAGGTAAGATACAAACCCCTAGTCTTCAATTTCGAGTTTGGGGTAAAAGATAGGTGATTGGAAGTATGATTCTTGGGTGTAAGAGTATTATTTATACATGCTTGTACTAATAAGGTTTGTGGGAAGATTGTTGAGCTCAAATAAGTAAAGATTGGGTTGTGGAGTGAAGGAAATCTTGTAGAAGAACCTTGTAGTTAAATTTGCACACCTAGTGTTTGATAAAATGCTCAAATAAGGTGAGACCATGAATATCTTCCTAATTATGGTTCAATTTTGTTATGTCTCAAAATAGATTGGGATTGCTAGAATTTCCGGAACGTTGTAGTAATTTAAGGAAAGCTCAAAGCGAGGTATGTTGTCTAAACTTTCTCTCTTAGAATTAAATTCCATGATGTTCCCATAAGTTCCAAGTATGGTTGTCTCAAGTTCCTTATTCTATGTTTCGAGTTGTTCCCAATAAATTTGATTGTCCCCAATAAGCAAAGTGATGAGAATTGTGTAATCAAAACTTGTTCCGAATATTCCTATCACATTTTGTTATCCTTTGGGAATGTGTTCAAGAATGATATGTGTATTAAAATGCTATGTCTTTGAGTTGTGTTCCAAATGAAGGTTATGATGCCAAATTATGTGAGAAAAGCTCAATATTATTAAGACTCTTAATTGCTCATATGTGTACCTAAAGTCTTGATTGGAAATGTGTTATTATTGATAATCTATAAAGATGGCTGGAAGTGAAATACGTGAATTGGGGATATAGAGTGTGGCCAATGTGCCAAGAATTTAAGTTATAGTTATGACTAGTGGTTCCAATGAAATGAGAATATGTGATAAAGAATATGAATGAGCCTCGACTCAACTATTTTAAAATGACTTCGAAAATAGAATTGCCTAAAAGCTTTTGTACTCAAGTCATGCCATATGTGGCTGTTTCAACTAATACTATGCTTTGTGAGTATTTTCAATGTGTTTTGCGTTCTTACATATTCGTGAGTAGAAATTGTGTATTGCCCTTTTTGGGGAAAAGTATTTCAAGAATAAATGGTGTGTTACTTGTTGATGATTTTAACTTGCACATCAATTGCCAATTATTTTACTCCATTTCTCGGAAAGAAATCTATTGTGCTTAAATTGTTCATTTCTAATGAACTTAAAGTTGTGATTTCTGGAATATTCTATATGTTGATATTTGATGGTGTTCTTTGAAATTGAAAGAGGTGAAAGTGTGGAATATGAAATATGGCCATCGTGCCAGGAATAAAGAATCTTGTGAATGGCCAAATGAGCCAAGAAAATATTGTCGTTGTGAATGACTGGAAATACTAATGAGAATTTATACAATGTGAAAGATGTTGAGGTGAGTACAATTGTATTTATGTTACCTCTGTGTGCAAATCAAATAAAAAATGTTTTTGGGAGCATCATTAGCAAAACCGAGGAAGGGTGGGTCATAAGGCCCACACCTGAAACTACACGTGCCTGTGTAGGGGTGGATTGTGATTATTCCCCTTATTTGGGATGAAATTGAAATATTGGAGAAATTATGATATTATTCCCCTTAATTGGGATGAAACTGGTAATAATTGTAGATTGGAAAAGTCAATCCACACGACATATGTGGGAAGGCGGCCTAGCTGATCGGGTGGAGATCGGATGCCATGTTGCGCACATGGTGGTACTACTCTTGGTAACAACTTTCTTTCGCATCACATGTCAAACCACATTGTTCGTGGGGAGATGGCCTAGATGATTAGGCATGATCGGACTCCGTGCTAACAAAGACGATGGTATATCGGTGCTAATGATCTCCTAACCAAAATTGTATATGAAGTTCATATTTTGAAAATTATTATGCTTTAACCGGACATTTGGATATTGTTGATTGCGACTTGCTGTTTCTATGTGTTGCCTTTTCTTATATGAGCATTCTATTTTGAAAGAGGACTTTTAGCTATACATACTAGTGCTATTCGACAGTACTAACGTCCCTTTTGCTGGGGGCGCTGCATCTTTAATGGATGCAGGCGGTTCTACAACATGCGGCATTGATCAGTGATAGTAGTATACTCTTTTAAGCTGATTTGGTGAGCCCCACTTCATTTCGGGGTCATGTATCTTTTGTTTCTCATGTACTGTGTTTTGAGGTATAGCCGAGGCCTTGTTGCCGGCATTTCCATATTACTCTTCTATTGTACTTAGAGGCTCCGTAGACATGTTGTGGGTTGTGGTTGATGTTGGGAATTGAACTAGAAATGTTGGTATTTAGAAATCATGTTTTTCCTAAATTATTTAAACTCGTAATATTTTGGAAATTATGAATGAAGCTGCTAATGGGAATGAAATGGAAGTTGTTAATAATTTTTTTTTCAATGTTTGATTAATGGAGTACATCTCCTCTTTATTCATGAATGAGTTTGGGTAGAAGGAAATTTAACAGGCTCGCTCCCCGAGTTTGGGGTGTGACAACCATAATCATTCCTGAAGCTGCATGAGCAAAACATCAAAACATTCAAAGTAATGACAAAGGAAATAAAAGCATGCCTAAGAGATACTCTTGACAACAAAGCTATGTTGCGGTCATCGATTGGCAGAACGTCGGTGACGAAGTTTGCGACTGTCTATTCTGGCAACTATTGTGATGAAGCGGCGATGTGAATTGCTTTTGTTGGCAAAGTTTGCAATTTGCTATATACAAGGCTCCGGTTGGTGAAACCGCCATTCAATTTGTACAGGGCACTCCGATCGATTGAGCTGATGGATATCTATATACAGAACTTCAATTGGTGAAGCCGATGGCTTATTTGTACAGGGTGCTCCGATTAGTTGAGCAGGTGGTTTGCTATATACATGGCTCCCATTGATGAAGCCAGCAATCCATTTTGTATAGGGTGGTCTTAGGAAGGTGGCGAATCCATAATTTGCCACAGTGTGGTCTTAGTGCTTCCTTACTTCCTATTGACCCTACACTGAAAGAAAAATTCTTAGTGGGAGCAGGGAATTTGGTTTGTGTCGACCACATTGTTGGTTTTCCCCGACCTTTAATATGGTTGCGCTGCGAAGTTCGGTAGGTGTAACAAATTACTTTACTTTGGAATTTTTTTTAAAATACTTTGTTTTTAAGACAAATGTCATTGTTCCAGATTATGACATGTCACGTAAAGGTTCTTCACATGCGAATATTTCTTCCTAAACACTTCGTTCTGTTGATGTCGATCTTCTGTGATGCTTCTGACAACGCGACTACTTACTATTGCAATTGCGTCCTAATTCGAACTAATGCATTACAAAGGTTTTCCTAAAGTTATGACCGAACCCTTTTAGGTTGCTTACGTATCCAAAATAGAATCAGGTCTGATTGTAGGTCGTGGATTATGATAAAATATGATGAACATGACCGAGCCTGACTCAGGCATCCTACGTATCCAAATTGAATCAGGTCAAGACGTAGTTCGATTACAACATATACAAAATGATGAGTTTAAGAATGAAAATGGCCAAGTCTGACTCAGACTTCCTACGTATCCAAATAGAATTAGACCAGAATGTAGTTCAATTACAAAAGATGAATGAATCCGATGAGGATTGCCTACGTATTCCTTTCTAAGGAAATTAAGTCGGTGTAGTTCCTCAGCAACATACAAAAGTGATATTTGGTTTTTACCATTACAAATGAGAATGGGGGAGAGAAACCAAACCCTACGTGGGTTGCCTATGTATCCCTCCGTGGGAAGTCAGGTTGAACGTAGTTCTGTTACACCAAAACCTAACTCTATTTGTCTTCAAACATAGTATCTCTTAATTGCGTCTGAGTTGATGGGCTTTGTGTTGATTCTTCCATTCATTTCTGCGAAGATTAGAGCTCTACCCGACAGTGCTCGGTAAACCACTTAAGGACCTTGCCAATTTGGTGCGAACTTTCCCTTGGCTTATTCTTGGTGGGGAAAGATTTTCTTCACGACCAACTTCCCCAGTGTGAACTATCGAGTCTTCACTTTCTCGCTATATGCACCAGCCATTCTGTTCTAATATAGCTGACCATGCCATACTGCATCCATTCTCTTCTCGTTGATGAGAATGAGTTGCTCCTGTCTGACCCGTATCCACTTTGCGTTGCCTAATCTTTTCTCTTGAATGACCCTTAGAGATGATATTTTGACCTCTGCGGGTATCATAGCTTCAGTGCTGTATACAAACATGTACGGTGTTTCCCCAGTGGATGTCTTCATGGTGGTCCGATAACCGAGTAAAGCGAAAGACAGTTTCTCGTGCCATTGTCTATGATTGTCCACTATCTTTCATAGAATTCTCTTGATATTCTTGTTGGCCGCCTCGACTGCCCCATTCATTTGTGGTCTGTAGGCTGTGGAATTATGGTGGATGATTATGAACTTCTTGCATATTTCTCTCATGAGGTCGCTATTGAGGTTAGTGGTATTGTTAGTGATGATAGACTTCGGTATTCCAAATCTACAGACGATGTTGTTTCGTATGAAATCTGCTACTATCTTCTTTGTGACGGCCTTGTAAGTAGATGCCTCGACCCATTTGGTGAAATAGTCAATAGCTACCAAGATGAAGCGATGCCCGTTTGAAGCGGCATGCTCTATAGGTCCAATCACGTCCATGCCCCAAGCAGCGAACGGCCAGGGTAAACCCATTACGTTGAACTCATTTTGCAAAACCCGGATGAAATCTCTGTGAATCTGGCACTGTGACACTTCCATACATAGCGGATACTGTCGCTTTCCATAGTCATCCAAAAGTATCCAGCTTTTAAGATCTTCTTGGATAATGTGAACCCATTCATGTGGGGTCTACACGTTGCTGCATGCATTTCCTCTAATAACTTGGTTGCCTCAGTAGCGTCTACACATCTCAACAAACCTAAATCTAGGGTCCTCTTGTACAGGTTTTCCCCGTTAAGGAAAATGTGGTTTGCCAGCCTCCTAAGGGCTCACTTTTGACCATTAGTAGCATTCTCCGAGTATTCCCTGGTCGCAAGTAATTTCATGATGTCGTGATACCACGGTATACCATCTGGTTCTTCATCTACATAGAAGTAATAGGCATGCTAATCCCTGATCTCTACCTCACAGGGTCGATGTAGTTCTTATTTGGATGCTGAATCATAGATGATAAGGTTTCAAGGGCATCAGCGAACTCGTTCTGAATCCTGGGGACGTGCCTGAACTTAATCTTTGTGAACTTCTTGCATAGCTCCTTCATGCAGTGCAGGTATGGAAGTATCTTGACATTCTTGGTGGACCATTCCCCTTGGACTTGGTGTATCAATAGATCGGAATCCCCTATGACCAAAAGTTCTTTGATGTTCATGTCGGCTGCCGTTCTTATCCCAAGGATGCATGCTTCGTATTCAACCATATTATTGGTACAAGGGAATCTTATCTTTGCTGATGTTGGATAGTGTTGTCCAGATTTCGAAATTAGGACTGCCCTAATTTTGACTTCTTTGAAGTTTGCTGCTCTATTGAAAAACATTCTCCATCAAGGGTATGATTCTGCAATATCTTCTCCAGCAAATAACACTTCTTCATTGGGAAAATACATAGTAAGTGGCTTGTAATCACCATCCACCGTATTCTCTACAAGGTGGTCGATCTAAAGCTTGCCCTTTGATAGCCTTCTGAGTTATGTACACAATGTCAAATTCGCTGATGAGAATTTGCCACTTAGCTAGCTTTCTTGTAGGCATTGGCTTCTAGAAGATGTACTTGAGCGGGTTGAGCCGAGATATCATATGCGTAGTGTATGTTGACATATAATGCCTTAGCTTCTGTGCAATCCAAGTCAGAGCGCAATAGGTGTGTTCTATCAAAGTATACTAGGCCTCGCATGGCGTGAACTTCTTATTATGTAGTAGATGGCCTGCACTGGATTCCCTAGTTCGGGGGGAACCAACACTGGTGGATTTGACATATATTCCTTGATTCTATCGAAGGCTTTCTGGCACTCTTCTGTCCATTTTGTGGCATCATCCTTTTTCAACAACTTGAAAATGGGTTCACAGATTACCGTGGACTGAACTATGAAGCGACTGATGTAATTCAATCTACCCAGGAAACTCATTACATATTTCTTGCTCTTTTGTGGTGGCAATTCCTGAATGGCCTTGATTTTTGATGGGTCCAGTTCTATTCCCTTCCTCCTTGCGATGAAGCCTAACAGTTTTCCAGCAGGGACTCCAAACACGCATTTTGCCGGGTTCAACTTCAAACTGTACCTTCGCAGGTGCTCAAAATATTTCCTCAAATTGTCCAAGTGCTCTAAACTCTTTCAAGACTTTATGATCTTTTCGTCCACATACACTTCAATCTCCTTATGAATCATGTCGTGAAAAAGGGTCGTCATGGCCCTCATGTAGGTGGCACCTGCATTCTTGAGACCGAATGACATGACTCTATAACAATAAACTCCCCAAGGTGTGGTGAAGGCTGTCTTCTCTGCATCTTCCTCGTGCATCAAGATTTGGTGATACACAGCAAAACAATCCACAAACGACTGCAGTTCATGCTTCGTGTAGTTGTCGATAAGGATATGGATATTTGGCAGAGGGAAATCATCCTTTGGACTTGCTTTGTTGAGATCTCGGTAATCCATGCATATTATGATCTTTCCATCTTTCTTGGGCTCTGGGATGATATATGCTAACCATCTGGATAATTGGTGACCCTTACCATATTCGCATCTATCTACTTGGTTACTTATTCCTTTATCCTCAAACCTAAATCAGGTTTAAATTTCTTGTATTTCTGCTTGACCGGCGGTCTTGTAGGATCGGTGGGCAGTCGTTGCGAGACGATATTAGTGCTTAATCCTTGTATATCATCATATGACCACGAGAATACATCGATGTTCTATCCGAGGAGCTCAACCAATTTTTCCTTCTGCTCGGCTTTTAAGAGAATGTTGATCCTGGTTTCTTTTACGTCCTCTTCACTTCCAAGATTGATCACTTCCATTTCTTTGAGGTTGGGCTTTTTCTGACTCTCCAGCTGCTCGATCTCCTACAGGAGATTTTCTGGCATCATACTATCATCATATTCCTCGTAATCTAGGTCATTGCGCTCGACGATTTTGTTACATGTCATAATTGTGGAACGCGGATTTTTAGCATTTTGATTACTGAAAGAAAATCTAGGTATATATAAAGTGATAAATAGAGTTGCAATATTTGAGAAAATAATTCTTTTTATTTCATCAAAAGAGGAATGTCTTAAGCGTTCAAAAGTGGAAAATGACAAAAAGGTACACACACGGTGCATGCCTCAATTGACCGTGCGCTTTTCAAAAGAAAACTTTTATAGTTCCACACTACCAAGATTCCTGACGAACAAAAGATGGACTGGCGGTCCAATTTTGCTGCTCTTCCCCTGGTTCGGCATTCCTGATAGTCAGTGTCTTGATGTCAGTCCCTTCATAACATTCTTCAATAATATTCAGGAATAACCTTCCCATGCCGTCGATGATATCATCTTCTGGTTTTGAACTCTGACCCAGACTTGAAACATGCTCTGGCACAAAAACCTTTTTCCCGAAGCTACCATTATGAGATTTCCCTTCCGAAGGCTGATATCCTATGCCGACCCTTCCTTTCTGTCCATTAGGTTCAATTGGCTCTATGATTTCGTCCGACGGGGCTCCCAGCCATGTTCCTGGCCTGTATCCATATTTCATCATCTCCCTCATAGCCATATTGGATCTATACGGCGATTGTATTCCCAGGTTTTGTTCAGTTTTTTCATTTTTGGTAGTTTGTATGATTTCCGCTGCATGGAAAGCAACTCCGTCTAGCCCTTTAATGAATGGAACAACATGCTCCAAATACGCATAGTGACCCTATTCACCGTGGCCCACGATATCCTGACATCCCCACTCAAATTTCATGCATTGGTGTAAAGTGGATGGGACGACCCATGCCATGTGTCTCCAGGGCCTTCCCACTAGCAAGTTGTAGGAAGAAGAGATATCCATTACTTGATACAACATGGGAAATTCGACCGGCCTGATATGCAAGGCCAAATAAATTTCTCCAATAACATCCTTTTTCGAACTGTCGAAGGCTCTCACCCTCACGTGGGTTTCCTTTACTTCCCTCAAATGAATTCCTAACTCCCGTAGGGTGGATAGCGGACAAATGTTTACTCTTGACCCTCCATCGACCAACACGCAGGACACTATTTGTCCCTGTATTTGACAGTGATATAAAGAGCTTAGTTGTGACTTGCGCCTTCGATAAGAAGTTCGTCTCTTCTAAAAGTGATCATATTTGCTTTGACCATTTTCCCAATTATCTCAGCCAATGCCTCAGGTGGTGTTACTTGGTACACTTACTCCACTTAGTACTTTTAATAGGGCATCCTTATCACTATCGGAGCTCATTAACAAATCCATGATTGATATCTGTGCTGGAGTTTTCTTCAGTTACTCTTCCACAGAATACTCTTTGGTCGACATTCTCTTCTAAAACACGGCTGGCTTCTGGGTATGTTATGTTCCTTCTTTGAATTTTCTCTCTTCCCAAGTTCCCTCGATTGACATCTTCAGGAGCATGGCATCTCCTAGACCTAGTCATACCATGGGATGCGGTAGACTCTGTCATTTTGGCCTTCCCCATTTGCTGGTACGTCCATGGGATGATTTTGTATTCCCGAATCTCTTCGTCTCTTATAGCATCGATAGGTTGTCGCTGATAAGTCTAAACAGTCATTGTAGGTCTCACTTGTACTGTAATTATTGGAACCCTTTGAGGAGGAATCCTGGCTGCTTCTGCATTTCTTATTGTGACAATCGTTACTTTTAGGTCATATTCTTTGTCCAATGTGATCATATTAACTCTCTGGATTCGGTGATTTGGCAGCGGATTGCGATTCACATTAGGCGGTGCCGGAGTGCACTGAATGGCTACACTCTTGATCAACATTTCAATCTTATTCTTCAGCTTAAAACAATCTTCAGTATCATGCCCAGGCACGTTGGAATGGTACACGCATCTTTTAGTTGCATCAAAATACTTGGAGGGACACTAAGGAACCCTTCCTTCAACTGGATGTATCAATCCTACTCTTGCCAATCTTTCAAACAGTTGGGCCAGAGGCTCAGTAATCAGGGTATAATTTTTAGGACCCCTCTCTTGAAAGTTGGGATAAGGGCGTGGTGCATAAGCGTGTCAATTTTGGTGAGTAGTGGTTTGGACAGGAGCATATGGTCATTGTGGGTTCGGGTTATGGTTGGCTCGTGGAGGGTTGTATTATGGTTGAGGATGATAATATGGTTAGGTGTTATAGACTGTAGCGTAAGTGGGTGGTGGTGAATGATTGTTTGGAGAATAGGAAGTGTTTCCGCGATGTGGGTTAGGTTGATACTAAGGGATGACTACTGAGACCTCCTCTTTCTTCTTCTTTCTGTTGCCGATTAAACCTGATTGGTTGGCCTTGCTGGCCGATTGCAGTGCTTCCATGGATTTTACTTTACCGGATTTTATACCCTCTTCTAAGAAATCTCCCATTTTGACCTGCTCGAGGAACTTCTGGCCCATCATTCCCATCATTTTTTCAAAGTATATCCCTTTCTGGGCTCTGATGAAATACTTGGTTAATTCACTATCGTCCAGTAGAGGTTGTGCCATGGCGGCCTCTGCTCATGGGTGGTGGTATGAGCTGGTAAGTGGCAAAAGTGACTCCGTCACGAGGAGGGTGTGAGTTGCATTGGTGGTGGTAGGCAGGTTTTATGGTGTCTGAATGTACTATGGTACATAAGGAGTGTGGATAAGGGGATTTTGTGGGTTTGTGGGGGTTATTGGAGGTATGACTCGAGTCGTAGGAACTGAAGTTGGGGTCTTGTTGTTTTGGCGTGATGTGGTAGGAATATGGTCAGGGATTGAATCCAAATAAGGAAATCGTGGTGGTTGAGGAAGCATTGTCACGGCCAGATGCGCTAGTTCCCTGATATGTTGTACTTCCTCCCTTAGAGATTCCATTTCCTGGTCCATCATGGCCACTGTTCATCATTTCCGGTATCATCCTTTTCCCCTGATTGCCCCGGGATGTCGGCTATGACTAGAGCATGTTTAGTCGGGTTTTCTGTAGCTGACATCTTTCCCTTTGACCTTAGATTGTACGGTGGTTTCGCAAATTTCGGTCGACACAAACAAACTTTCCTTTTCTTTTAGGGGGTAATAATAAAGCAAAATAAAAAATAAGGAGAAGAAAATAAAAAGAAACAGGAGTCAGTTTCCTCGTTTATATAAGCAGGAAATCACATAAAGCAGTGCATTAAGGCTAGCGCATTTCCTAGAAGTCATAGTGGCCTCTCATTGCCGGAGGTAGGCCTAAATCACAGATATTTGATAAACATTTAGACTTGACAGATTTAGATCTGAAGCAAGTTTGTTTTCTTTGATAATTTGGACTGGTATAAGTGGGAACGAAGATTACACCACTATTTCATAGAACTGCATGGGCTTGGCCAACTTGCCCTTTTGGAAAGTAAACAAAAACTGGGAATAAGGGTCCAAAGTGGGAAAGAAGGGGAAATCAACCAACTCTAATGACCATCACCGGAGACGTTTCCCATCTCCTCCTCTTCTTCTGGATCCTCCTACAAGTGTTCTTCAAACTCTTCGTCGTCATCATTGAACTCTGAATCCTCCTCCGGATCTTCTTATGACTCTGTGCTAGACTCTATATGGATGTACTCCACTACCCGATTTTCAGCTTCGGTAGGTGGTAACATATGATCGATCGATGCTGCGGCCACTTGATAGTGCATTGAAGTAGTCACAAGGTAATGTGGCAGGATCTCATGGTATATTTGCAAAGTAGCCACTGAATCCTCTAGCCAAGCTATACCCTCCATGCTTGGCCGGTCCAACTCGTCTTCCTCATTGATCCAGACATAATACTCAGGAGTGCACCACGAGTTTTGACCTATAGGCATTGTGAATAGGTCGTTCCACTCTTCTTGTAGCCTTTTTATCCTGGGAATTGGGATTTGCCCATTGTACTCATCCTCGTATAGCGCTGTCCTTGTCCACAGAGGCACATCTTGGATCATCCTGAACTGTCTGAGGACCTGCGGGGGCGAGTATGATTGAATACCTTCAAGTCTGATCAGCTCAATAAAGTATTTTTGAGGAGTCCCCAAGATTGTCTCTTCCACCTAACCATGATAGCTTCCAGTTGATCCATTCTCCACTCATATTGGTCAACCTTTCCCTCCACTCTTCTTGCCCATGTGGAGAGACCCAATGTCTCATTCCTTCGTTGTGGATGTGGATCATGTTGTTGGCTCCCACAAAGTAGTCGATGGTGGCCTCTCACAGTAAGAAATGTTCAGTAGCCCGGATATGAAGCAAAAAGTTACAACCGTGCACATACGGACAAAGCCCTCAGATTCTCAGCTAGCACCATTAGCACCAAAGTAGTTTGAAGGTTGCCATGGAAGGTCGCCATAACAATAGGTTATAGGTTGATGTTGATCCGATCCCTTCTTTGTGGGAAGACGAATAATCCCAACAGTGCCAATGAAAAGGCGTTAGGCCTGAGACTCTCCCACATTGCTTGGTCACATTGCAACTCTCCCGAATACCACTCGTAGCTTTCACGGTGTCCAAATCTGTCGAATAGCTGGTCGAGGCTTAGCCATCCTCCAAGAACCAGTAACCGAGCATAGTAACTGGCAATATCGGCTTCCTTCCATTGAACGACAGCTTTGTGATACTAGTGACTTCCTCCAATTTCGGTACTAACTCACAGTTGGCAGATTTGAACAACACCTTAGTAGGATCCTAAAACTCTATCAATAGGCGAGTGAGTGCCCTGTCTGCTTAGATGTTCAGCAAAGCGATCAGTGCCCCCATGTGTGTCCGAACCTCATCTATGTGTTCCCGGCGGATGTTCTTCCACCACTGCTTCAACTTATGTGGCGCTCCTATTACCATGTTAATCTTAGGGATGTTTTGGTAGATTTCCAGTTTCTGAGGTGGGTAAAAGAAAGGTGTTTGGTAACTGTTTGCTTCGGATTTTAAAGTGCCTTATCAGGTTTTTTTGTCTTTCCACAAAAGTCATGTCGTTGGGTGCATGACCCATTGACATTAGGGTGGCTTTCCTAATTGTGTGTCGATGTCAAGGACCAACTCACCTAAGGTTTTTGCAGTATGCCCTATTTTTGCTAGAGTAGAGTGTTTCCTACTTTTGAGTTGGATTGAAGGCTGTGAGAGATTATGTCAGTTGGCCTGACAAAGCCATTCTCTTAAACTAGAGAGTTTTGAAAAGAAGGTTCGGAGGGGTGTAAAAGACAACCCTCGTGTGCCATTGTGTGATAGTGTACGACCAAGGCTAGATAGGAAGAAACACGATGACAGTGTATATAAAGCAGTAACAGACAAGAGTATAGCAAGAATAAGTATGATAATAATCATAAAAAGCAAATAAGGCAGGTAAGCACGCAATTGCAGTATTATCTACAATTAAGGCAATGTACAAATAAATTTAAATGCCAAATTTAGTCTAAGTCTGCTAAGGTCAAAACCTAAGTGTTAAGTCCCCAACAGAGTCTGCATGTTGTTGCACCCCATTTTTCACTAGTCAAAACAAGATTCAACTTGTGGTTTGTCTGTTGTTGATAGAAGAGAGTTGCCACATAATATTTAAAGGTATACTAGGATACCTATTTAATTACTAAGTCATATTCTTTATTAGTCTGCTAACCGGTGAGATTATGGGTAAGGGTGCTTGTTCTTCTAAGGGGAAGGTGTTAGGCACCCCTTAAAATCTACCCGAGGTAGCTCCATAGGACTTAGACTAGAATTATAATTAATTATTAATACTATGCCTTAACTAGTGTTCTAAAGATATGGCTTCCCATATATTAGGACATAATTCTTACAAAGGGTGCATGTAGTTTTAAAGAGGTATGAATTTATATAGGAAAATAACGTTAGTGTATATATACTTGAAAAGAGCTTTTGAAAGGAGATATAGGATGTTTGTATTTAGGAAAGCATGTGAAAAATGGGGAACTAAATCAAAACACTTGTTTCCAAAGCATAGAGGTGCATGTTGTTCTAATGGGGATAAAAGATACTATGGGAGTAGGCCTAAGATGTACCTTGATCTTTTAGACTTGAAAAAAAACAACTTTTTGAAAATACTTTTGGGCGACAACACTCCATATTTCGAAATGTTTTGATTGCCTTTTTGTAGATAAAGCTTGTGTTTCTAATCTGATTTTTCCTTTTATGAAAGTGGAGGGCTCCCGTCACTTACTAGGCTTTGGGCTTCAAAATCTTTAAGAAAAAGGTGAGCGAAAAACATAATAATGATATAAAAATTTATAATTAGCGAGCGGGAGATTAGCGACTAACTTATTCTTCTTTTAATCCTATGTTGTTTAAGGCTTGCCTAAGTTTATATGACATAGGATATAAATTAAAGCATTCAATCCAATATAATACTGTTGTATATATGTGAGATATAATAACAACAAAGATGTAGCAAAGTGCGACAAAGAAGTAAACTAAGGTAACAAAGCAGTAACTAATAAAGGAATTTAGAGGAAGAGGGTTGGACTCTGGTATTTGGGCCTCAAAGAGGCAGGTGTCATGACCCAAACCGATAGGCCACGACGGGCACCCAGTGCCTTGCCCAACCGATTACTAACATAACGTATCTTTCCTATCATACCATCTTGGGTAAATGGTCCAAAAAGGCCGTCATGATATAACCAGAATAAAACATAAGGGAATACTCAACATAGGACGACCCAACATAGAATACAAACTTATACATGTGACATACGGGCCTATAAGACTAAAATGATCACTTGTACACTCAAGACATAGGCCGACAAGGCCACACAATCTTTCATGTACATGACATCTATCTACAAGCCTCTAAGAGTACATAAACTTCATAAAGGTTGGGATAGGGCCCCACCATACCAAAAAATACATGTCCAAAACATACTGACCAAATAGGGAACTCCGGAGCAAGTGGAGTGCACCAACACCTTCTGCTAAGCTGATAACCTACTAGGAGGACTGTCAACCTGTCTATCAGGACCTGCGGGCATGAAACGCAGTGTCCCCAGGCAAAAGGGACATCAGTACTTATAAAGTACCGAGTATGTAAGGCAAGAAACACAAATATGAACTTTAATGTAAAGAGAGATAGAGAAGATACAACCTGTAACATTTGAGTGCCTCTGAGGGCTACTGACATGAAATGCATGATATATATATATATATATATATATATATATATATATATATATATATATATATATATATATATATATATAAACATAAGCCTCTGTGGGCATCATCATCATCATATTGTACCCGACCTCAAAGAGGACTCGGTAAAAATGTATCGGGCCATCATAAGGCTCGGTAGAATCATACACAGTCATGTGGAGCTCGGTAAAACCCAACTGATCAGTGGTTGCACCTTCGAGTTATGCATGTATAATGCATGCTGGACTCATGTATAATGGATCTATAGCGCGGCTCGGTAGAGTAAAGTTGGGTTTTACCGAGCTCCACGTGGCCGGGTACGATTCTACCAAGCCTTATGATGGCCGGGTACATTTTTACTGAGTCCTCTTCGAGGTAGGGTACGATATGATGATGATGATGATGCCCACAAAGGCGTATGTTTTTAAAAGTATATGTATATATTTATGTGTCATAAAAGTATATGTATATATTTATGTGTCATGTACTTCGTGTAAGTCGCCCTCAGAGGCACTCAGATGTTACAGGTTGTATCAACCTTTGATTAACATTATGTACATCCTTGCAATCAATATGAACCTCAATAGGATTCAAGGATCATACATACTTGGTTAGAATAACTTTATAAGGAAAGAACAACATGGACAGCCTTAGTTGCTAGGAGTAGATCGGTTATGAAATAGCGTATCGTTTACGTTCATTTGACTTTAGATCATGCCAAAACAAATAATGAAGTGCCTTAACATTATTTTACCCCATTGAGTCATTATTACCTTCCAAGAGACTCTTCAAAAAACTCAACTCAATCTACCATAGCATAAAGAGATTCAAAATCAGTCTGAGTAAAGGCTAGGTCCGTAACTTAAGCTATTAGCTCCTTGACGTAAATTCGGCAGCATATCCCCTGTAACAAGGGCCTCCTCCAATACCATATACCAATAACAACAACCAGAGAAATCTAGCAACATATAAATAACAAAATCAAGACACCATATAACAACAACAAGTCACAACTACTTCACGACGAGCGACAAGCTCCGATTGGAATCTGTATACCCCATATCACCCCTTATAGGCTTCTTACATTAACTTAATAGTATCATTAACACAATAATAAAGTCATTAATCAATGATTCCAGCCTTATACCATATATTTATAACAAAGGAAACAATCCACAACTCCAACTATGCTCGATTAGCAACTTTATTCACTTGTTCATGTCAAAGTCCATCCATTTAACTTAATCAACATCAGGATAACCTTAATCACATGCAAGAATACAATATACATACCTCCTAAAGTAACTTCAAGCAGAAATCCAAGTTATATTTAGCTTACAACAGACCTCAATGGCAATACAACACCATAGAAGTGACTTAAGCTAATCTTCACTTCCAATCTCAAGTTTCATATGTTTGTTTCATCAATTCACTTGATAAAAATATATGCATGCATAAAACACAAACCATATCATAATCAAGTTATTATTCCCAATTTTATAGCCATAACAGCATATATATAGAGCCTTAAAACAACCCAACAAAAGATAACAACATCTCTTCCCTTTTCAAGTGCTATCTTGTAATCTTTCACTCCAACACCACAACCAACATGTAATTAACCTTAAACACTATCAAAATGATGTTAAACATACCTTAGGCAGTAGATAAAATTAGAACCATAAACTTAACTTAGCTCACCATCATCCTTATTCACATTACAACACCAAAGAGGGGTTATTCTTCACCTTTGGCTAACTTTGATGTTGGATTATCGTGTAATATTTTTGAAATTTGTTTGGAGCCTTGAGGGAACTGTTTGGAAAGGTTTGGAGAGTGTGATGATGGTAGGAGGTCGAAAAATGAGCAAATATCATCCCAAAAACGAGATAAAAACAAGTGAAGGCCGGCGATCAAGTGGGTCCCATAGGGGCCTCATGCGCAGTCTCACAAAAACGTGAATATCTCTTTACTCTGGTATCGTATTGACAAATAGTTTAATGAGTTAGAAACTAGACTCGAAAATCTTCAATTTGATAGGTGGATCACCCTTAATTAATTTTATATTGAGAGAAAATCTTATACATTTGATCTAATGTTGTAGCATATTTATGAATGTAACTTGTGATGACCTTTGCCAACTTTTGTTCCACAACTCGCTTGACTTCAAAACGTAACACACGACTAAAATAACTCATAACATAACCTACTTATCATGGTAATCCCCCTAGTCTCACCCCAAAAGTACATGTTATAATATTCCTAACTTGTCGACATTCGAAGAAACATATTTTCTTCAATTTATTTAGCTTCTAAGCCTTTCAACCCTCTTGGTACTTGTTATCCATGATCATAAAGATTTGTAACCTCCAAGGTAACATGATAAAATTACTTTATATACTTTCAAATATGATCTCATTTCTAAACTTATATAAATTGACTTACGGCATACTCTCACATGCAAAAACATGGGGTGTAACATCATTCCCCCCTTTGGAACATTCGTACTCGAATGTTGACTGATGCACTTATCAGTCTCATAACCTATAGCTATTACAAATACTTTAATAATGTCCTTTCCATCTAGGCAACTATTTAGTGAATAAATCCAAACACCAGGGCATTCCCTCCTTTAGGCCTCTCTCTCACACCACGACATGTGGTCGAAATTCTTCCAATCTCATAACTGTTGCTACCTTATGTCATGCAGCCTGTACGACTCTGTCCTTATATGTGCACCTATGTAACTCTTCTCTCCTTTTTCCTCTAGATTTTAGCCAATCTGTAGGCCTCACTTTGTGAACATATACAAAACTATGACAAGGTACCCCTTTCGGCATCTATAGTTGTACTTAAGTTCTTCTCTCGGTACTTTGTCGAACTTACATCTGTTGCTATATCTAGTTTCATAGCATTGGTTATCTATGCTTATGGCTTTAATACATCTAGGTGGGTCATACTATATCATAACTCTTACTTCGGTTTATTATTATCGAGATCTGCTACCTAACTCTAGGTTACTCTCTTGCTGCTTATCCTATATGTATAAATCTAAGTCCTTTAACGCTTTCTTACTATTGTTCATCTTAAGAATGACGGGCTATTTGTAACTTTTATCCATCCATTGTTGATTCACCTTAATGTTGATATGTAATCTATCACTGATAAATAACTGTATTACATACAATCCCAACGTGATTCATCTTCTGGGGGGTATTCTAATCCCATGCAATTCATTAAATCTCTTCTCTTTGAATCATTACTCAATCGAAGGCCTAAACATCATCCTCTTCTCATTTATCACAATTACACCCTTACATTATGACCAGGGCATCATTCCATCTCTTCTAAATGCTCCTAGTTTTAAACTCCATTGAATTTATTCAATCTATACTAAGCTTTCTATAACTTACGAAAACCATCAGTTGTCTTGTTTTGATGGGCTTAGTTCCGAGGCCATTTTTTTTTGTCACCTTCTCACTCACCTTTTCTTATCCTTACCCCTATCTACCTAAACCTTGTCGCTCTACCATACTTTAGCTTGTGACCTACACATATCTATTTATACTACTGGCAATCTTCCTTTTAATTGCTAGCACCATAGATTTTCTTCCGTGCCTTCTCGGTTGTCTTTAAATGGAGGCAATTACTTTTCCTGGTCGTTCGACCACTTTTTGCATGAATATTTGGCTTATCTTAGTGTCCACACATTGGAATTCTATGCAATCCATATGATCTCGAATATTACTTTTGATTTTACTTCTCGTTCATTAGTCATAATAGGTGCCATTTTATTATAGAGTGCATACGATGTTGTAGTGAGACTGTTGTAACAAGACCATTATTTCTTTAGGTCACTATGCTTAGGTTGAAGCCTTTTTCCTTATTTCCTCAACTAGCATTTCGTTGTAGTAATTAGGGGAGACCCTCTGACTCTTGTAAAGCTGTGAGCTTATTACATCGTATACCCAATGGAATTTTCGATGTTCTTACTTGACTACAAATATACCTAGTTACATACCTCCGCGCCCTTGTGCTCATAGGGTTACTTCTGAACTCAAATTTTGATTGTCTCCTTAGTGGCACTCTCTCTTATTTTTGTAAAACTTAAACAATACCTTTAACTGCCCCAACTCCTATCTGAAATTTTATCAAGGATCACGATGTCATCATATCTGCGAGACTGAATTCCTTATGTTGGGGTTCACTACGTTTATCTTGCTCGATATGTTGATTTATCTGTATCCTTTTGTCTAGCCCTAACTAGACTCTTCCTGAATCAACTACTAACTACTCGTTGGTCCATTCTCATATCTATATTCCGTGTAATCTCGATTGGGTTACTTTCTTTGTCTTAACTTACCTCTCGAACTAGCTCCTTATGTATCAAATGTTCGTTCGCACTTATTTATCAATGACATCCCGGGCGAGAACCCTTAATGCCTCTCCCCGATGTCGTGCTTGCATAATGTTCTGGAGTCGTAACATATATGCAGTCTTATTCCTTTCGCCTTTTTACCACATTCTTCCTTTACTATTCTATAGTTACCTCATCGTCTTTGGCGTCTTTTCACATCTTCACTGACATATTACTTGCCTTGCGATTACCTTTCTATAACAAGGATATCTTAATTTCATACAGACGAGGGTCACACCTAGTGTAACTGGCACACTTAGTCCCTAAAGCTTAACTCTGCTCACGGTTCTTGCTTTAGTGAAGCGTCTTCCTAAATTACTTTTAAGCTCAAAGTGCTTGCTTTAGGGAAGCGTCTTCCTGAATGACCTTTAAAGGTTATTCTTTTGTTGTCCATTCTATTATTGGTGGAACGCAATCTCTGAAATTCTCACTATGCCGACTATTATCAAATCCTTCGGTCCCTAATTTATGTTCGATTTTTATCTTGTTTACTATCCCATACAAATTTTTATTACTCCCGGCGGTCTAACTTTTCCTTCTGTTAATCAGGTTGGACTCGCCAACTCATTTCTCGAAATTAGGATACGACTTTAGGGATTATACTCTTTTCTTGTCTCAAGGCCTGTCTCCTCTTGTCTTTTTCCTTCACTTGACTATAGACTCTATCAACATGTCATATTTTGATTTACCATTATCACCCATTTATCACATCTTACTCACAATTTCTCATTTACTCTCTTCTTATTCTCCTGCTAATATTTTTGTCTATTACCTTATTCTGAAAACTTCAACAAAACATTCTTTCGCTTTTAACTCCCCTTGCTCCATCCACTGGCTCTTCGGGTCGCCTAACATTCTCTCTTTACTAGGGACGAAATCCATACTAAGGTAAATATTTATCCCTTCTAGGATTCTAGTACCTATCTTTGAATTTTCTGAACATTTGGGGGGGGGGGGTTGCGAAACGTTTCTTAAAAATTGAGATTTGAACCCCGATTTGGAGTCGGATTTTGATGAAACTTGTATATTTTGACTCGTATTGGTATGGGTGTTCTGGATTTGTGTGTTATGTTGGGTTCCAGGTTACATGGCTTGGTTGACCTTTTGGTTGACCTTGCATATTTGTATAAAGATCAAAGCTTTAGTGTTTGGAATTGTTTCATATGGCTTTATTTACCGTATTGAGTTGTTTCTTACTTGATTTGGGTCATTGGGAGTTAAATTTTGATGGTTAGGAAATTGTTACTCGATTTGAGGTTGCCTAGCAGAGGTAAGTCTCTTGTGTATCCTTGTAAGAGGAAACTTTCCCCATAGGTGACTGAATTCCTATTTGATTCATGATTTATGAGTCATGTATATGCGAGGTGCCGAACGTATATGTGTGGCTAGGTGATGGATAGTATCTGATATTTGTTGACTTGAATTGGACTTTATTGAATTATGTGAAGTTGTTATCAATGTTCAAATTGATTCTATGACTACTTTATATATTATATTCACCAAAGAGCATGCATAGGGTTATGACTTGTCGATTTGACATGAGGGTTATATTTCCATGTCGGACTTTATTGTAAATTCATAGTCACATACTTGCTTTAATTTCTCCATGATTTCTTTTTTTTCTATGGCCTAATTAGTTCATGAAAATAATATGATCAAGCTAGAAACATACTACTTGAGCCGCTATGATAAAACGAGATATATGATTGGCTATAGCGATCACTTAGCCATTGGAGCTTTTTATCCGCGTTCTTATTATTACGTATTGTGCCTCTTATTACAGTGTTTCTTACACATATGCATGAGTGGAAAAATGGTTATTGAGGTAAATTGAGGATTTAGCACTACAGTCACTTGAGCGGATATTAGTACTAATTATTGGATTGATGATGTACTGATTTTGGTTGGGTTTCGCGCATAGTTTATAAATGATCATTATTTATTAAATAATCGATGCTTGGATTATTGATCTGTCCACCCAGATTCAGATGATTACCCATGTTATCTTGGGCCCTGTGACCATAGGCACTTGTAATTGTTTTGGTGCTTGGTTGACATATGGACTGTGTCAGGCACAGGGATTGTGTTGTGAGTTGTTGAGAAAAGGATCCCGAGCATGCATATTTATATTTATGTAGTATTATTCTATGAATTGAAGTAAGCATCGTTGATTGGTATCAGTTTTATGCGAGAATTGAAATAATTGTTATTCTATTTGATTACGATTATTCGGAAAGCATGCCTAAATATCGTATGAGTTGTATTTTGCGCTTTTATTTTTTTTTGAAGATATCATGCCTAGCTTCCAATTGGATTATTCTCTCATTTTTTTATTTGATTGATAGTGAATGTCGGAGTCAACCCCTCGCCACTACTTCTTCGAAGCTTGACTTGATACTTATTGTGTACTGTTGTTTGTACTTATACTATGCTTCTGCACATTTTGAACAGGTTTTGAGGCTGGTGCGAGTGGTATTCGCCCAGAATGGTAAAAGGATCCGTGGAGGCTATGTGGTAAGTTTCCCTACTTGATAGATTCGCAGCACATTGAGTCCCCCACTCTACTTTCCTCTTTTGTTTATCTCTTTTATTCAGACAGACAATGTATTTAGATGGTTTCTCATACTCTTATTATATGCTCGTGATTATTGTGACATCCAGTTTTGGGGCGACATTGGTCTTTGTGGTCGTGTTTATGTCACACCCCAACCTAGGTGAGGCATGGCTGGCACACGGTGCTGTACTAGCCCGAGCGAACAACTCTGCAACTCTTGAATGCTAGACGTAACCCAGAACATACATAGGCCAACATGGCCGAACTCTATCAAACTATAAGCTATAATGGCCAACATGGACGCAACTCGTAATATATCTTAGGCGGCAAAGCATCATATCAGCTAGCCATCATACTCAAAACATCAATACATGTTCAGGCCGAGAAGGTGTCAAGCCCCAACCTAGGGGAGCGCGACCAGCGCTCAACCAAGTGAACCCGGTCGAGCAAGCCTAGTAAACCTTTCCTACCCGACTCATTCATGATCCAAAAAGGGAATGCATCACCATTTGTAAAACAGGGGAGAGATCAGTTATATAAATATATAAACGTTGCTAGTTCATTTTTCATTATATGCATTATGCCATAGTTAAGTTTCCAAAATACAACTCGATCCAACGACCGCCCCAACATACATACATGACCCACAAAAACGTCTACGGAGCCTCTAAGGATACAAAAGAGCAACATGACAATGCCGGCAACAAGGCCCCGGCTATACCTCAAAATGTGAAAACTTATACAAAGAATGACTATATGACCCCTGGGAGAAATGGGGCTCACCAAAACTGCTGTGAGAAGAGAAAGAGAGCACCACTATCTGCGATCGGCACTATCTGCGATGGAACCACCTACATCAATTCAAAGATGTAGCGCCCCCGACAAAAGGGACGTTAGTACTGTCGAATAGTACTAGTATGTAAGGAAAACACTAATCTTAGTAGAATGAACAGTGAAACAAAGAGAAGGCAGTCATAATAATCAATAAGTACTTCATAGAAATACAAAGAAAACACCAAGTAAGGATCACGCAGTTTCCAATTTAATATTTCCATCTTTTTAGATTAATAATGTTTAGTGCCAAGCCACAACTCACAATGCCACCATGTTTTTACACGGAGTCGGGTCTCGGCCCGACCGGCTAAGCCATCTCAAGTGAGACATATCCATATCCACAATATAATTCAATAATTCCAATACAAATGCCACCATGTGAACAGCATGGCGTCCGATTTCGGCCCGATCGGCTAAGCCATCTCACTTGAGACATAACCTCTTTCAACTGTCCACTCAATTCACATTTCTTTCCCATCTTCATTACATGTCACAAACAACCTCATTTATTAAGTAGTTCTTGGCACTTGGGCACATTTTACAATTCAAGTCTTTCCCTTTTTATCCATTCAAATAACATCATCATTCATGTCGATAAGTACCATCACATAAGGCATTTTAAACATAAGGGAAGGAGCTTGAAAAATCATAATTACGTTCTCAAATAGCATGATGACATGGTAACCATCTAAAACAATGAGGGAACATGAATCTTTCAATCAAACACACTAAGGCAAACAATTCTAGTATAATCAAGTTGGAACTTACACCAATTATTCGGACACCAGGAGTTCGATTCTAAGAAGAAGAGAGTTAGCCATACATACCTCAATTGTGCTTCTTTAGACTCTACAATTATCCGGAACCCTTAGCAACCTCAATCTATTTTTGCAATATACAAATTGAACCCATAATTAGGAAAAATGTTCATAGTTCTAGTTCACTTTTTTCCCCCACAATCTTTATCACATGCATGCAATATGAACCACTCTCATACCCATGAAGTATTACCCTAGTACCCCATTATAGTTATGTTTGAAATTAAGAGTTGGGGTGAAGAAATCTTAACTTTTTGGATGAAGAAATTGGGTGCTCTACTTGAGTATTTCCAAGCTTTGAGTGATAGTTGAAGATTGATTGATGAAAATTAGGCCCTCCCTCTTCAACCCTCTCTCTCTCACTCTAGAAGTATCAGAAAATGAGCTCAAAATAAACCTAAGGGTTGTTTTAACGGAATGGGGGTCGGGTTTTAAATTAAGAAAAATGGTGCCCCGACACAGGTCTGCGGTCGCATATGCGACCGCATACTTGTTATGCGGTCTGCAAAGTGACCGCAGAAATGGCCCTCAGGGGCCTAAACTTTCGGCTCAGGTGTGCGACCAGTATGTGGTCTGCATACTTGTTCTGTGGTCGCATAATGCACCGTAGAACTCCCTCCGTAGAAACCCAAGAGGAATTATGCGACCGATATGCGGTCTGCATATCGATTATGCGGTCGTATAATCAACCGCAAAACTGACCTCAAATTGGCCAAACTTACTGGTTCACTCTGCGGCCATTATACGGTCCGTAGAGTGATTATGTGGCAGCATAATGGGCCGCAGAAATGCGTTCATCTATGAAATATTTTCCTCTCAGTCCGAAGGGTACTGTTCAATCCAAAAAGTCCGAATCGCGGTGAGCAAGCTCCCCGCGAAGAATTTCTACTATAATAACGCAGGAATCCAACTAGGCCCCACGAAACCCCGAGTTTTTGTTTAAAATTTTTACGGGTCCTTACAGAAGGCCAATATGAGTATTAATACCGGACATACCAGAAACAAAAAATTTATGAGGGCCGACAAGGCCACTAACATACTATACATACTAAACTTGTGTTTACAAAGCCTCTAAGAGTATCTGACATAAAAATATCATAGGTACATGGCCCCGGCCTACCCGTAAGCCTATAAAAAATCTAAAATCATCACCTCTAGACTCGGCTATACTCCGGAAGAGATGGAGTCTTACCGATTTCCCGTTAAATATCAATCCTGTCTACTTTGAGGGCTCGTCAAACTGATTACTTGCACATGCAAGCATGAAGTGCAGCGCCCCAGCAATGAGGTGTTAGTACAATGCGATGTACCAAATAGTATAATGGACCGCAGAAATGTATTCTTCTGCGAAATATTTTCCTCTCAGTCCATAGGGTACTGTTCAATCCAAAAAGTCTAAACTGCGGCGAGCAAGCTCGCCGCGAAGAATTTCTACTATAACAACGCAGGAATCTAACTTGGCACCACGAAACCCCGAGTTTTTGGTTAAAATTTTTACGGGTCCTTACATCCTCCACCACTTAAGATCATTCGTCCTTGAATGAGGATCAAGGTTCAATTAACACAGTTTCAGTCATGCCACATACCATCAGCCCTAAATTTGCCTTACTTTCTAACTTTCTGAAAATTTTGCCAGAGTTTCCTTTGTATTTAGGCCTATCCACCTGCCAGAGAGCCCCCGAAACACACCTTAGCAACATATATAGAATTAATGACACAACAGAATGCAAAATAACACCAACCGAAGCCTCATGGGGGACATATAACTAGAAAGGAGTGTCTTTATATTAGCCGAACAAGCGATACAAACTTTAGGGGAAATAACTTCATAAAACTATTACATGGCTATTCAAACAAATGAGGGTACTTTTCTTTCATTTCATACTCGGCTTCCCAAGTATCTTCTTCGACTTGTTGGTTTCGCCATAACACCTTTACGGATGCAATTTCTTTGTTTCTCAATTTTCGGACCTGCCTATCAAGAATAGCAACCGGAATTTCTTCATATGACAATTCTTCACTAACCTCAATGGTCTCAACCGGCAAAATAGCGGACGGATCTCCAACTACCTTCTTCAATATGGACACATGGAATACCGGGTGTACTAATGACATCTCAGGTGGTAGTTCAAGCTTGTACGCCACCTGACCTGTCATTTGAATAATTTTATACGGCCCGACATACCTCGGACTTAATTTCCCTTTCTTTCCAAACCGCATGATCCCCTTCATGGGAGATATCTTCAAGAACACCCAATCATCTTCTTTGAACTCTAAGTCTCTGCGATGAATATCCGAGTAGGATTTTTGACGACGCTGAACAGTTTTCAACCGCTTTTTTATGATCTTAACCTTTTCTATAGCCTGATGCACAAGGTCTGGTCCTATTAGTTTGGCTTCTCCAACCTCGAACCACCCAATCGGCGATCTGCATCTCCTACCATACAAGGCCTCAAACGACGCCATCTGAATGCTGGTATGGAAGCTGTTGTTATAAGCAAATTCTATGAGCGGCAAATGATCATCCCAGCTACCCTTAAAGTCAAGCACACATGCACGCAACATGTCCTCAAGCATCTGAATAGTCCGCTCTGCTTTCCCGTCAGTCTGTGGATGGAAAGTCGTGCTAAGATTTACCTGCGTACCCAAACCTTGCTGAAACTTCTTCCAGAAATTAGCTGTGAATTGGGCCCCTCGATCGGAAATGATGGAAACTGGAGTGCCATGAAGCTTGACTATTTCCTTGATATACAATTGAGCATATTATTCCGTAGTGTCGATGGATTTAACTGGTAAAAATGTGCTGATTTCGTGAGTCGGTCCACGATCACCCAAATTGAGTCAAACTTACGCGGAGTGCACGGTAACCCTACCACAAAATCCATGTTGATCATTTCCCATTTCTACATTGGAATTTCTATAGTCTGAGCTAACCCACCAGGCCTTTGATGCTCGGCCTTCACTTGTTGACCGTTTGAACATTTTCCCACAAAGTCCGCCACACCCCTTTTCATGTTATTCCACTAGTAAACTTCCTTGAGGTCATGATAAATTTTTGTAGAACCTGGGTGCACGGAATATCTAGAAGAATGAGCTTCTGCCATGATTATTTCCCAAATACCATCTACGTTTGGAACACATAGTCGCCCTTGGTACCGTAATGTACCGTCATCCACGCCAAGAGAAAAGGCCGTAGTCTTGTGTTTATGAATCCCCTCCTTCAGCTGCACCAACACTGGATCATTGTATTGCTTCTCCTTGACCTCCGTCACAAGCGATGATTCCGCCCTATTCCGCACAATCACTCCCCCTTCATTAGAGTTCGCAAGACGAACTCCCAAACTGGCTAACTAGTGAACCTCCCTGGCCAAGGGCCTTTGACATGCCTCCAAGTGAGCCAAACTACCCATAGACTTCCGACTAAGAGCATCCGCCACCACATTAGCTTTCTCCGGATGATACAAAATGTTGATGTCATAATCTTTGAGCAATTCAAGCCACCTTCTCTGCCTTAAGTTCAATTCCTTTTGCTTAAAAAATGTACTGAAGACTCTTGTGGTCTGTGAATACATCTACATGGACTCCATACAAATAATGACGCCGAAGTTTTAATGCAAAAACAACTGCCGCAAGCTCTAAGTCATGAGTTGAATAATTCTTTTCATGATTCTTAAGTTGCCTTGAAGCATATGTTATAACCTTACCATGTTGCATTAATACACACCTAAGACCGATCCTTGAAGCATAGCAATACACCACAAACCCCTCGGTACCCTCTAGAAGGGTCAATACCGGCGCCGAAGTCAATTCTGATTTCAATTCCTGGAAGCTCCTTTCACAAGTATCGGACCACTGGAACTTAACCGTCTTCTGCGTCAATTTAGTCAATGGGGAGGCAAGAGTGGAGAACCCCTCCACGAACCTCCTATAATACCCGACCAAACCCAAGAAACTACGAATCTCTGTTGGAGTAGTAGGTCTAGGACAATCTTTCACCGCTGTAATCTTTTGAGGATCAACCTTAATTCATTCTCCAGAGATGACATGACCAAGGAATGTAATAGATTCAAGCCAAAATTCACACTTCGAGAACTTTGCATACAATTGGTGTTGATGAAGAGTTTGCAGAACTGCCCTGAGGTGATCGGCGTGATCCTTTCGACTTTGTGAATACACAAGGATGTCGTCAATGTATACTATCACAAAGGAGTCAAGGAACGGCTTGAAGACTCGATGCATAAGATCCATGAAAGCTGCCGGGGCATTTGTTAGCCCGAAAGACATTACCAAAAATTCAAAGTGCCCATACCGAGTTCTGAAAGCTATTTTCGGAATATCCTGCTCCCTTACCTTCAATTGATGGTACCCGGACTGCAAATCAATTTTGGAGAAGAACTTAGCACTTTGTAATTGATCAAACAAATCATCTATTCTAGGCAATGGGTATTTGTTTTTGATTGTGACTTTGTTGAGTTGCTGATAATCAATACACATCCACAGCGATCTATCTTTCTTCCAGACAAAGAGAACCGGTGCGCCCCAAGGCGACACACTCAGTCGGACGAAACCTTTCTCTAGCAAATCCATTAGTTGTTCTTTTAGCTCTTTTAATTCTGCCGGCACCATTCTATAAGGTGGAATGGATATAGGCTGCGTGCCCAGCATCACATCAATCCCAAAATCAATCTCCTTGTCTGGAGGAATTCCAGGGAGCTCATCCGAAAATACATCGGGGAATTCATTCACAATTGGTACAGATTCAAGGGTAGGCACCTCAGTAGTGGTGTCCATAACTCGAACCAAATGGTAAATATACCCCTTCCTGATCATCTTTGTGGCCTTAAGGTAAAAAATAAACCTACCTTTTGGCATAACATTATCCCCCTCCCATTCAACAACTGGCTCGTTAGGAAACTCGAGCCTCATGATTCTGGCTCGGAAATCGAGTTTGGCAAAACATGAATAAAGCCAATCAATTTTCATTATTACGTCAAAATCAATCATCCCTAGTTCAATAAGATCGGCCATGGTATCCCGACCACGCACCGTGACAATACAATCCCTATAAACCCGTGCGGCCATAATAGACTCGTCAACCAGAGTAGATACAAAGAACGGCTCATGAAGCTATTCCGGTTCTATCCTAAAGCTCGTAGCAACATAAGGAGTAATATAGGACAAAGAAGATCCGGGATCAATAAGGGCATACACATCATGAGATTGAACAGTAAATATACCTGTGACGACATCCGGGGAAGCCTCCGCACTCTGTCGACCACTCATAGCATAGAATCGGCTGGGTCCCCCCGAACTCTATGCACCAACCCTAGCTGTACCACACCCTGCTGGTGCTGAAGAGCCTCGAGCTGGAGGGTGTGTTGAAGATGTGACAGCTGTTGGATTGGATGACTGAGCTGTACCCCTGCCTGCACCCTGACGGGATGCACAACACTCCCTCATAATATGGCCTCTCATTCCGCATCCGTAACATACTGGAATGTTCAGGCAGATGACTTCCGAATGTATCCTCCCACACTTAGGGCATGGGGCCCTCTGCTGCTGCTGGAATCTCCCTCCTGATCGGCCCTGATTCTGGGACCCCCTGCTGCCCTGACCGGGCCTAAAGCGACTCCCCTGCTGCTGACCGTGCCCTGATAGCGGGGTACTAGCTGAAGACTGAGCATAAGACTGGGATGGCCCTGATGATCCTCCCCAAGAAGCTGATCTCCCACCTCCGAATGAGTCCCCAAGGTTGCCCGCTGATCGGGCTCTACTACTACTTTCTCGTTCCATCCTGAGCTTTAACTTTCGAGCCTCCGTAGCTTGGGCAAATGCCACCCTCCTTCCTTAGTTCATGTCAGAATTTAGAGTAGTTATGGCAGCCTCATTAATAACAAAAGGGCTAGGGCCCTACACAAATCGATGCACTCTTGCCTCCATAGTCAGCATCATATGAATAGCATACTTTGACAGGCGCACGAACTCCATGTAATACTCCCACACATCCCAACTACCCTGTTTAAGGTTTTCAAACTCTATAGCATGGTCTGCCTTAGTGTCGGCAGGCAAGAAATGGTCTATGAACGCATCCGCGAACTCACTCCATCTCGCCGGAGGGCTCCCCTCCTCACGGGAATCTTCCCACATTTGAAACCAGGAATATGCCACCCCTTTCAGATGATAAGAGGCCAACTCTACTCCCTCTACTTCAGTAGCACGCATAACTCAGACAGTCTTATACATCTCATCAATGAAATCCTGAGGGTCTGCCCCGGGATCAGTACCTGTGAACACTGAAGGGTCTAACTGAAGGAACCTGTTTACCCTGGAACTAGAAGAATCCTCTTGCGAGCTAAATAAGGTGGGTGCAATATTTGACCTCTAGGTCTGAGAAGCTACTAACTGAGTCAGCATCTGAATAGCTCCCCTAAGATCCCCATCAGAAATACCGGGACCTGGAGCTGGGGCTGGAGGTGGAACAAGTATATAGGCGGGAGGGATTGTGGCACCCTCCGCGGGTGTAAAAACTGGGGTAGTCTATTCTGGAGTTGACAAATCAGGCAGTGTGATAGTAGCGGGATTATCCTCACCCGCATTATCAAGTAAGGGATCAACAACCACTCATGGTGTGGCATTGGCTTCTTGGCCAATTCTCGCTCTCTTCTTAGGTGCCATTTACTGAAAGATAGAATAATGCACGCGTTAGGGGGAAACAACGTCACGTTCCACTCTATCGCACGATATAGAACAACAATGAAGGGTATCATTCTTAAATGTCCAAGTAGCCCCTAATTATAGATGTCGTCGACAACACACCGATAAGAAGGGCTCTACTAGACACGGCTCCGAGACATCCTAGGACACTTTAAAACCATAAGCTCTGATACCAAGTTTGTCAAGCCCCAACCTCGGGGAGCACGACCGGTGCTCAACCGAGTGAACCCGGTCGAGCAAGCCTAGTAAACCTTTCCTACCCGACTCATTCATGATCTAAAAAGCGAATGTGTCACCATTTGTAAAATAGGGGAGAGATCAGTTATATAAATATATAAACGTTGCTAGTTCATTTTTCATTATATGCATTATGCCATAGTTAAGTTTGCAAAATACAACTCGATCCAACGACTACCCCAACATACATACATGACCCACAAAAACGTCTACTGAGCTTCTAAGGATACAAAAGAGCAACATGACAATGCCGGCAACAAGGCCCCGGCTATACCTCAAAATGTGAAAACTTATACAAAGAAGGACTACATGACCCTTGAGAGAAATGGGGCTCACCAAAACTGCTGTGAGGAGAGAAAGAGAGCACCACTATCTGCAATCGGCACTATATGCGATGGAACCACCTACATCCATTCAAAGATGTAGCGCCCCCGGCAAAGGGGACGTTAGTACTGTCGAATAGTACTAGTATGTAAGGCAAACACTAATCTTAGTAGAATGAACAGTGAAACAAAGAGAAGGCAATCATAATAATCAATAAGTACTTCATAGAAATACAAAGAAAAACACCAAGTAAGGATCACGTAGTTTCCAATTCAATCTTTCCATCCTTTTATATTAATAATATTTAGTGCCAAGCCACAACTCACAATGCCACCGTGTTTTTACACGGAGTCCGGTCTCGGCCCGACCGGTTAAGCCATCTCAAGTGAGACATATCCATATCCACAATATAATTCAATAATTCTAATACAAATGCCACCATGTGTACAACATGGCGTCCGATCTCGGCCCGATCGGCTAAGCCATCTCACTTGAGACATAACCTCTTTCAATTGTCTACTCGATTCACATTTCTTTCCCATCTTCATTACATGGCACAAACAACCTCATTTATTAAGTAGTTCTTGGCACTTGGGCACATTTTACAATTCAAGTCTTTCCCTTTTTATTTGTTCAAATAACACCATCATTCATGTTGATAAGTACCATCACATAAGTCATTTCACACATAAGGGAAGGAGCTTTGAAAATCATAATTACGTTCTCAAATAGCATGATGACATGGTAACCATCTAAAACAATAAGGGAACATGAACCGTTCAATCAAACACACTAAGGCAAACAGTTCTAGTATAATCAAGTTGGAACTTACACCAATTATTCGGACACCAGGAGTTCGATTCTAAGAAGAAGAGAGTTAGCCATACATACCTCAATTGCGCTTCTTTAGACTCTACAATTATCCGGAACCCTTAGCAACCTTAATCTATTTTTGCAATATACAAATTGAACCCATAGCTAGGAAAAATGTTCATAGTTCTAGTTCACTTTTTATTTTTTTTCCCACACTCTTTATCACATGCATGCAAGATGAACCACTCTCATACCCATGAAGTATTACCCTAGTACCCCTTTATAGTTATGTTTGAAATTAAGAGTTGGGGTGAAGAAATCTTACCTTTTTTGATGAAGAAATTGGGTGCTCTACTTGAGTATTTCCAAGCTTTGAGTGATAGTTGAAGATTGATTGATGAAAATTAGGCCCTCCCTCTTAAACCCTCTCTCTCTCTCACTCTAGAAGTATCAGAAAATGAGCACAAAATAGACCTAAGGGTTGTTTTAACGGAATGGGGGTCAGGTTTTAAATTAAGAAAAATGGTGCCCCGACACAGGTCGCATATGCGACCACATAAATGTTATGCGGTCCGCAAAGTGACCACAAAATGGCCCTCAGGGGCCTAAACTTTCGGCTCAGGTATGCGACCAGTATGCGATCCGCATACTTGTCCTGCGGTCGCATAATGCACAGCAGAACTCCCTCTGCAGAAACCCAAGAGGAATTATCCGACCGATATGCGGTCTGCATATCGATTATGGGGTCGCATAATCGACCGCAAAACTGACCTCAAATTGGCCAAACTTACTGCTTCACTTTACGGCCATTGTGCGGTCCGTAGAGTGATTATGTGGACGCATAACAGGCCGCAAAAATGCATTCTTCTGTGAAATATTTTCCTCTCAGTCCGTAGGGTATTGTTCAATCCAAAAAGTTCGAACCACGGCGAGCAAGCTTGCCGCGAAGAATTTCTACTATAATAACGCAGGAATCTAACTTGGTACCATAAAACCCCGAGTTTTTGGTTAAAATTTTTACGGGTCCTTACAGAAGGCCACTATGAGTATTAATACAGGACATACCAGAAACAAAACATTTATGAGGGCCGACAAGGCCACTAATATACTATACATACTAAACTTGTGTCTACAAAGCCTCCAAGAGTATCTGACATAAAAATATCATCGGGACATGGCCCCTGCCTACCCGTAAGCCTATAACAAAATCTAATATCATGACCTCTAGACTCGGCTATACTTAGGAAGAGATGGAGTCTTACCGATTTCCCGTTAAATATCAATCATGTCTACTTTGAGGGCTCGTCAAACTGATTACTTGCACATGCAAGCATGAAGTGCAGCGCCCCAGCAATGGGGTGTTAGTACAATGCGATGTACCAAATAGGTAAGGCAGAAAGAAATATAAATAAATATATTCCGAAAACTGAAAAGCATCTGTTATGACATACTAGTAAAAGGCTTTCGAGATTCGTATAATCTTAACTTTACAAATTCATTTGGTACATCGTAGGGCTCGTATTTCATATTATTTCAAGCGACTCATTGCATTCGTTAACTCAATCTCTACTTCCTTTAATGTATGAAATATCATTATATTTCCGCATGCGCACGATTATTCTAGTTAGGTAGTACAATGCGTTTCATAACTTATGTGACCTTACGTTCTTCTACATACGATCTATTCTTCATTCGTTAGTTTGCTCATTCACAACCTTTAAATTTACGAGGAGGTTCTTGTTAAGCAACTTATCACATCTCTTAATTTACATATCTCTCTTATTATCATTAGGGATCTTCCGTATATACCTTCACTAACCAATGAAAACTACTTCGGCCATTTCATAAGATCATAGGTTCTATACGTGATTTCTACTCATGAGCCATTTATAATTTACTATTAAGCGAAGGCTATATTTCTCGCCTTAGACTTAATATAAGTTCCCTGAGGTCTCTACTTATTTCTAGGAATTATCCATGGATTACAACTATGAGTAACTCATTTTTTGTCTATATTCACTTTTAAACTATTAGAATCTCTTAATCCGTCAACATAGAACATACGCTAGGACTCGTCCCCTTGAACCTCTTATAAGGGTGACATCACTACAGAATCATGCTGGAAGAAGAAATGGAAAGCCTTAAATACCTTTAAGTCGTTCATTCGACGAAGATGGTGGGAAAGTATCCTCTTCAATATAATAGACACCAACGAAAATAACACTACTATCAACAATATCAACACATCAACTAGCAACCACGCGACAAGCTTGTTCTACGGCACATCGTACAGCATCTCCCCGTTTCTTTCACCTTCCTCAAGGTCACAAAATCAACAATAACATGCCACCCTTAATCCATATATCCAGCACCTTAACAACACGAGAACTACCCAACAATACAATATAACAACAACAATAGGGCCAACATTAAGCTTAGGAATAACTAGCTTACGATACATTGAGCAACAAGCTCGATCCTCACACACACACACACACACACACACACACACACACACACACACACACACACACACACACACACACACACACACACACACACACACACACACACACACACACACACACACACACACACACACACACACACACACACACACACATATATATATATATATATATATATACAGAGATCCGGAGTTTCCTGGGTTTGGCATGTTATTATCGTCGATTCATGAAAGGGTTTTCATTCTAAACAGTCCAACATGGTATCACAACTTCTATATGTCTTTTGACCGTCAACTCATAACTTCTAGCTTTAAACAACTTAGGTAGGGCTTAGATAATCGGTCAGAATCTCCCCCGTTTCTTTCACCTCCCTCAAGGTCACAACATTAACAATAATAGGTTTGAAAGAACTCACAGCACATCAACAACATCTACGACACTTTTAATGAAGAACATAGGTGGTTTGGCCTTTGATTTGTGTATGAATATTTAGGATATTAATAGAGAGAGTTTAGAGGTGCTCGGAGGTCTGACTTGGTCGAAAATTAGATTTAGAGACGAAAGCTCTCACTTTATATAACAAGGTAAGCTTCCACAAGGTAGTTACTTGTGCAGTCTTGCAAAAACGCAAATATCTCTCTATTCTGACGTCGTATTGACGAACGGTTGAATGTAATGGAATTAGACTCATAAATATTCAATTTTATGGGTGTATCTCCCCGAAACACAAAGTATATTTATAGAAAATCTCAGTGACATTAGACCCAAATTTAGGTCAAATTATAAATGTAACTTGCGTCAACTTTTGCCGTATTTTGTTTTACAACTTTTTTGACTTAAAAACTAAACATATGAATATTATATGATTCAATTAACTTAAAACATGACCTCCTTAGGATATTAAACACTCCTAGTTTACCCTGAAAGTATGGGTTATAACATCTTTGATTCGGTTAACCTTCAACCCTCACAATACTTCCTTAACGCTTGTTTTTACCCATCATTATCTTTGTAATGGTCCTTAAGCTCTTAGGCTTACGTTGATTCACTTAAGATGCACTGTAGCATGAAATTATGGGGTGTTACAGTTTATACCCTTCCTTGGATAGTTATCTGTATTATTATATTTGAGATATCATGTTCTCCTTATCTTATTGAGTATTTTATTAGAATTTTACTAATTTACTTTAGATTTATGATTGTTATTGTGTTGGCTTACCAAGTGAGCTTGTTAGGTGCCATCACAACCTTTGGTGGTATTTAGGGTTGTGAGAAGTTGGTATCAGAGCACTAGGTTAATAACAAGCAGGCCAAGTAGGGTCTTGAGGATCAGTACAGTGATGTAGGTACTTATCTTCGAGAGGCTATAGGGCTTTAGGAAACTTTCCCTTTTATTGAATTCCTCATCGTGCATTAATTATTGACTTGAATCAAAATCCTTCTATTCAATTCTCTCACAAACGGTCAGGACTCGCGCGTGTGGAGCACTAAAGGATGCATGAGCATTACACCGGTCACGACCGAGAAAGGCCCAGGCTGGGGTAGGGCCATGGCCCATGCTAGAGGTTGTACTACAACAACTAGGGGTGGGAAATCCAGCCGGGTCTATGGCTAAGCAAGGCCAATTTCAGCGGACCACCCTATGAAGTAGGTGGATGAGCAGATCATACTGAGGCTCCAGAGCACACTGAGCAACCAAAGGATTTCATTGTTGCTCCCGTGTTCTAGGAGGCTTTGGCCAAGATGGTCAAGTTTTATTAATGCATTGACCCAGGTCGAGGTGGTGCTAGTGTCTCTGGTCACGTCTCCAGTAGCAGGGGGAGCTTAGACCCATGTGGCTCATACTCCAAAGCAGCTTATTGTAGCAGCTAGATCTGAGATCGTACTTGCCATGTATGTTCATGAGTAGAATAGGTTAGAGAGGTTCTAAAGACAGTTTCCTCTAGAATTTTAGGGCAGTGCATCGGAGGATGCCATAGACATTCTAGATAGGTGCCATCAGATGTTATGAAATTTGGGCTTGCTAGAGTCAAACAGTGTTGACTTCACGACATTCCAGTCCAAGGGATCAACTAGGAGATGGTGGCAGACATATGAGGTGGGCAGGCCAGCTAGTTCAGCTCCTCTTACATGGGCTCAGTTTAAACATATATTCCTTGAGAGGTAAATTTCCCTCACCACGAAGGAGGAGTTGAGGGGTTAGTTCGAGCATCTTTAGCATAGTCATATATCAGTGACTGAGTGTGAGGAAAGATTCACTAAATTGTCTCGTCGTGTAGCTTTCCTGATCCCCGCCAAGGCAGGAAAGACAAAGAGGTTTATTTAGGGCTTGACTTATGGAATTAGGGTTACTATGGCTCATGAGTCTGAGATGGGGACTAAATTCTAGCAGATAGTAGAGATATAACGGAGGATCGAGCGTGTTCGTAGCCAAGGTAAAGAGGTCTTGATAAGGGAAAATATGCCTCATTGTTTTGGTGGTTTTAGTGGTACCTCATATGGAGGTAGAGGACAAATTAGTAGGGCCCCTACTAGCATGCTAATTCAGTATGTGTAGCATAGGCCCCGCAATGCGATGTCTAAGTCATCTTTCAATTCTCCATTTCCATCATCCTTCAGTGCTCTTCCATAATGCTCATATTATTCTCTGTAGATGAAGGGTTCCTCTAGTGAGTATTCTGTTCTTCAGGGATAATATCAGTCCCATCAGCCTTATTCAGCTTGGGGGTGCTAAGAGTGTGGAGAGATTGGTCACGTGAAGAAGTATTTCCCCAGACTTATCAAAGGCGTAGCTTATTATGATTCTCTGTCCATAGGTCCGTCTCTAATTGAATCGCCCCCTACTCTGACAGCTAGTGGGGGAGTCATGTAGCAAAAGGACGCCCTAGAGAGACAGGTCAGGTTTGTGCTAGTCAAGCTAGTGGCGGCTAGCCCTATTGTTATGCTTTTTCGGGGAGACTAGAGGCGATGGCCTCCAATGTTGTGATCATAAGTATGGTTTTGGTCTACCATAGAGATGCGTCTATGCTGCTTGATTTCGGATCTATTTATTCTTATGTTTCATCATACTTTGCAACATATTTGGATATGCCTCATGGTTCTCTCGATACTAATGTGCATGTATCTACATATGTTGGTGATTTTATTGCGGTGGATTGTGTGTTTCGATCTTGTGTGGTCACTACTGGTTAGTGTGAGAATAGTGTGTATCTTCTATTGCTTATTATGGTGGGCTTTGATGTGATTTTGGGTATGTATTATTTATCCTCGTCCCATGCTATCCTTGATTTCCACGCTCAGACCATGATGTTTGGCTATACAGGGTTGGTGAGGCTGGAGTAGAGTGGTTCTCTTGGTCACACTCCTAGTAGGTTGATTTCATATTTGAGAGCTCCGTGGATGGTTGCGAAGGAATGTCTGAAATATTTGGATTTTGTTATGTTAGTGCAGATACTCCTTGTGTGGATTCAGTTCCAATTAGTGAGGGATTTTCTAGATGTGTTTTCTACAGACCTACCAGGCAGGCATGGCACCTGATAGGGATATTGATTCTGGTATTATTTTGGTGGCAAGCATGCAACCTATCTCTATTCCTCTGTATCGCTTGGGTCCAGCGTAGTTAAAACATTTGAAAGAACAATTGCAAGAGTTGCTTGATATGGGGTTCATCAGGCCTAGTGTTTCACCTTGGGGTGCACCGATGTTGTTTGTAAAGAATAAGGATAGGTCTATGAGGATGTGTATTGACTATAGGCAGTTGAACAAGGTTACTATCAAGAACAAATACCTATTTTCGTGCATTAATGATTTGTTCGATTATCTTCTGGGTTCCAGGGTGATCTCGAAGATTGATTTGACACATGGGTGTCTCTAGTTGAAAATTATGGCATTGAACATCCTTAAGACTGTCTTCCCGACTCGTTATGGGCATTATGAGTTTTTGTTGATGTCGATTGGTTTGACTAGTACCCCAGCATCCTTTATGCATTTGATGAACAATGTATTTCAGCCTTATTTGGATTCTTTTTTCATCGTGTTCATTGATGATATCTTGGTGTATTCCCGTAGCACTAAGAAGCACGGGCAACATTTGAGGATTGTGCTTTCGATTTTGAGCGAGAAGAAGTTGTATGCTAAGTTCTCCAAGTGGGAGTTTTGCTTTGACTTGGTGGCCTTCTTGGGTCATGTGGTATATAGAGATGAGATCAAGGTGGACCTGAAGAAGATTGAGGCGGTTCAGAATTGGCCCCGACCTTCTACCACTACAGAGATGAGAAGCTTCTTTGGTTTGCCTGGTTACTATAGTTGCTTCGTTGAGGGATTCCCATTTAATGAAACCTGATTGACTAATTGACTCAAAAGGGTGTGATGTTTAGGTGATCAGATGAGTGTGAGGGGAGCTTTGGAAGCTCAAGACTTCTTTGACTACTGCTCTGGTTTTGGTTTTGCTTTCCGGATCAGGGTCGTATATAGTGTATTGTGATGCTTCGGGGGTTGGAATTGGGTGTTTGTTGATGCAAAATAATAGGATGATTGCCAACGCGTCACTGATGCCCCATGAGAAGAACTATCTAGTGCATGATTTGGAGTTAGCAGCTATTGTGCACTAACTCAAGATTTGGAGGCACTATCTGTATAGCATGTCCTATGAGGTGTATATCGATCATAGGAGTCTACAACATTTGTTTCAAAAGTAATATATAAATTTGAGCCAGCAGAGATGGTTGGAGCTGTTGAAGGATTAAAATATCACCATTCTTTATCATTCAAGGAAGGCCAATGTGTTAGTGGATGCCTTGAGAAGAAAGACAAAGAGTATGAGGAGTTTAGAATTTATTCCAGCTGAGGAGAGGCCTTTAGCTATGGATGTTCAGGCATTGGCCAACAAGTTGGCAGGATTGGATATTTCAGATTCGAGTAAATTCCTTTCTTGTGTGTGTTCATGGTCATCATTGTTTGAGCGCATCAAGGCTCGCATGTATGAAGATCCCCATTTAGTTGTCCTAAAGGATACGGTGCAGCACGGTGGTGCTAAGGAGGTGAATGTTGATGGCTTGAGAGAGTTGATACTTGAGGAGGCTCATAGTTCGTGGTATGCTATTCATCTAGGTGCTACGATGATGTACCATGATTTGAAGAAGCATTACTGGTGGAGGAGGATAAATAAGGACATTGTGGGGCATGTTGCACACTGTTTGAACTATCAACAAGTCATGTATGAGCATCAGAGGCTAGGTGGTTCTCTTTAGAGGCTAGAGATACCAGAGTGGAAGCAGGAGTACATCACTATAGACATTGTGGTAGGTTGTCACGGACCTTGAGTATATTCGATGCAGTTTAGGTCATTTAGGACAGACTGACCAAGTATGCGCATGTCATTCTAGTCATGAATTCCTACAGTTTGGAGTTGTTGGCTAAGATCTGTATCCGGGAGATTGACCGTTTGCAATGGTGTGTCAATGTCTATCATCTCGGATCATGGCACTCAGTTTACTTCACATTTTTGGAGAGCTATTCTGTGTGAGTTGGGACGTAGATTGAGTTGAGTACTGTATTTCACTCTTAGATGGACGGACAGTCTGAGTGAACCATTCAGAAAGTCAACTCTAGTAGATATAGTAGAAGAGACTTTGCACATTTTGGGAGTAACAAATCATCCTAGATATTGATGTATATTGCAAGTGAACTTGTCCATCAACTTTAAAATAAAGCATATGAAACAACAACAAAATGACTACCATTAATCCATTGTCAATTGTACAATCCGTAGGTCACAATATGTGCACAAACAGACTATCTAACTGCGCTAATAGCTTTGTTCATTGATAATCTTCCAATAGAAATGGTTATTGGTATGACTATGCTCATTACGTATTTTTTATGTGAATGCACGAGTTTGGAAGAAAATTTATCAAAAGAAGGTAATTTAGAGCCAAACAACGTGTGGGGAAACAAGAAAGAAAAGTTGAAGGTTGCTCGTTTAGGGGTCATGCATCGGGGGAGAGTTGAACGAGCCAGGGGATTGGATTTGTCCAAATAAGTACACAAAGGACCATCATTTGAGCCAACACATGATCAAGAAGAGAAAAAAAACACCATGGAGCTCGTTTATGGGGCGTGCGACGCTAGGATGCTGGACATGCTCCCGGTGATTCCCAACTGAAATTGGATTGGATTGGACTGGTTCCTAAGCACCTTAGGTCATATAAATTCTACATGAAACTTGTTTTGAAGGAGGGTTACACATATTTGGAGGCAAAATACGTGCAAGGAGAAGAAGAGCATAGATTCAGTAACGAATTCATTTATTTCTTCGATTTTTTCTTGTTCGTTTGTGAATTTTAGCTATTGTTGTGAAAACCACGTTATGAGTGGCTGCATACATTAATTCTGGTGTTATGGTTGTTAACGACCAATTTTGTCCCACCCTTTGAAAATTAATTTATTTATACTTAAATATTTATAATGAATATTTTGAAAGTATTTTTCTATCAATAAATACCTATTTTTTGACAAATTAATTAAGTATTGATTTTGAAATTAATAACCTAGAATTAATATTATGTAATTACAAATATACTACTATTAAGATATTTTTAAAATACACCATAGAGGTTTTATGATTAATTTACGAATTACTTCTCAAATTTTGATTTAGATTACTATATTGATAATTCAAAATTAGTGTTGTAATTTAGAAAACAAAGTATTTTATAAATAAATAATTACAATAGTTAGTAGTGTATTTGATAATTATAATTTTACAACATTTTATTGGAAATTTATTAAGTTTAACTAAATGGGTTAAAAAACTAAAAGGCTACAATTGCAATTCCTCAATTAAATATAAAGTGGCTATTCCCTAAATCAATTCTAGCCCAATACACAAGCCCATATCTGAAAATGACCAAGTCCAAACACCCCTCTCTCCACTTTGGCAATATGTGCCATTCCATTAAACCAATAATCCAACGGCCCAAATCTCCCCCACACCCCCAACTTCTACCCATAGACCGTCTGGTCTCATCTCCCAACCCTAATCCATTTGTCACTCTGCCCAGTCGCCTCTCTTTCCCCTTTCTCTCTCTTTTCTCTCAACCTCACAGCCCAAATCAATCACTAGACCTTGCACAAAATTCGTGCAAGGTCATGAATTTACCTAGAGAATCATCCTCTTTGCCTTCTCTATCCGTGATTCTCGCTGAATCTTTCCTCTCCCATCATCAAAAATTCAAATCTCCTACATCTGAACCCTAACCCCCAAAGATGAAACCTCAAATTGCCATTGACCTTTCAAATCCATGGTATGCATGGTTATCCGCTTTGCTCCTGTATTTCAGATCTCGTTGCTCTTTCTGTTTTCACCATTTGATTTCAAAAAGCCCTAATCGAAAAGTCAGACCAAAAGGTGAAACCTCAGCTCTCCATATTTCTTCCTTTGTCCTTTCAAATTGAATCAAGTTGAGAGGCTAGTTGGCTTCATCATTGATATTTAACACCTAGAGGCTAAATGCATTGACTTCTGGGTATTAGGGTTCTGACCGATAGCCTCTCATATTTCAACGGTCGGTCTCAGTTTCCCCTGCTCAGGTAAAATCACTACTGATTTTTCTCTGTCTCTACTATCGATTTGAATCTAGAACCCTGATATTTCACAACCACTATAAATAGGGACTTTTAATGTTCTTACCTAACAGATCCTATTATCTTTAACACACCTAACACAGAGAAAAGACACAACAAAGATATCACGAAATTACTTAGCAAATATTAGTCTTGGGTAGTAAAGAATCAAGCTAGGGTTCTAACTAGCTTCTAATTTCTCCCTGATTCTAAATCTTACACTGGTCAGGGTGAGTTCTTGATTCTATACGGCTATGAAAGAGTCTTTTGTTTGGTTTGCTTCTTAAAAGGAGGTCAGTACACCTTCATCCTTTCTCTCTTAATTGTTCATCTGAAAGTCATAAACGTGGTATTGTTGTCTTGTTAACTGTTTCATCTATAATGATTGTTATTAGTCTGTAATTGTTTATTTTTGTTCACCATGACTTGTTAATGATTTGAGATAGGTTGTTGTATTTATTTAATATTGATTAAGTAGCTATGTGACTTTAATGACTTCAATCTCTATATTGAATATGCTATGTGATTAAGCTGCTTAACCCGCCTTAATGATTTCTCATATCTCCTAAACTTCATACTTTCCTCTAATGTTCTGTTGCAATCTTCATGCCTATCATGTTGTATACTTTGAGTTCTGTTACTCTATACTTAGGGTTGCTGTTATAGTCTTCATGTTTATCATGCTACATTCTTTTGAGTTATATAAATGTATACTTAGATTGTTGTTAGATGATTCTTGCTAGAACATACATGAAAATACATAGGGTGACTCCGCATCACTTGGCTAAGGCTTGTGAAACCTGAGTATTCAAAATGCTTTCATATCTTTACACAAATTCTTGTTAATCCTTAAGTATCCTTTGAGTCCTCACTATGAATGCTTTACATCCATGTCTAATTGTTAGTTGTAAGCCGTCCTACTAGGATGAACTTTATGTGCACATCAGTGATATTTGTTATGATTAGCCTATCTTTTATGAGTTAGGGTGTAGTTGTGCATGTTGTGGTTGAATGCTAACTGTTTTCTGTAACTTGAATACAACTCCACATGCCTAGTTAACAACCTTAGACTGTACAACTCAGTTAAGTCTGCTTAGTAGGATGTTTCCCCAGTTCTTAACCATAAATAATGCTGATAATATGATTCTGTAATGTTTGAGACTCATCCTATCTTGTGAGGTCATAATTTTGATTGAAGTCTCTATATGTATGGAAGTTTGGAATGACTTTTTATTTATCCCTCATGACTTCATTTTGGATACTATTTTTGAAATGATACTCAGTCCTCCCTTTCCCATGTCTTCTCAATTGAATCCGGTATAGGAGAAACCTTCTATTGTTACTAATTGAGTACAATAACTTGCCTATGTTATTGTCTGAATCTTTGCTGAGGATCTCAAAGGATTCAAGTCGTGTTATTGACATGTGTGTAAGCTCATGATAATGTTAGGCATTAAACTAATATGTATGTTGAGGTAATAGCATATCCCAAAGCTATTGCAACTCTAAACTATGTGCTATTCATGTTTGATTCCAATTGTATGTTTCTTTAGAAAATATAGTATGGTGTTCCTGCCTATGTGCATATTTGGAATTAGAGCTTCATGTCTGTCTAGAATGTTAATCAATCACCTAGAGCTAAAAAATTTGTTATAAGAAATAGGGGACTGTTTCTATGGTTTTTCCTGTGTTATTCTGTTAAGAAAAAGTATGCTTATGTGGTAGGAAATGTCATAGTGGTTGGTTCGCATTGAAAGAGCTTCATTGGCATTAACCTATAAGGAAGAATTAGTTGATAGTGGTTAGAGGTATTTGGGAGTAGAGTATAACTCTAGGTTGGGTTGTTCTTCCCAGCACAAGCATTGCCCTAGGCCTTGAGACCCTTGGGAACTTTGAAGTGTTGGGGGATTCAACGGGGGCATTGACCTTGAATAGAATTCTCTCCTTATACCTTAATTCATTGACAATTATTACTTTATTTGGGGGTTGGTGTTTAATCACAGCGAAAGGTGCTCAATGTGGATCATTTACTATATACAACCTCCACATTAGTATGACTTCCTTAGTATTTAAATATTGTCAGTGATCTTTTCTTTTATTCTTTGCTTGTGAATTTCATATATGTGGATATGTATACGGTACTGTCATTCTAATGACCTTCTCTTTTCCTTTTTGAGCATTTACAATGATTTGGGTCTGCTGAGTTCTGTAAGAACTCCAGCCCAAGTCGATCCCTGCTATGTCTCATAAGTTTAAGAGTCAGTTGTTACTCGTCCCTCGTTACTACTGGGCCTGCCTATTTGAGGCCCAAACCCCTATGACTCGTAGTCCCAAAGTAAATATGCAGTACAGGTGGGATCTCCCAAGTAAACGCCTCGTAGTCCCAAAGTAAATATGCAGTACATGGGATCTCCAGAGCAAATGTCTCGTAGTCTCAAAGTAAATATGCAGTACAGTGGGATCTCCCGAGGAACCGCCTCGTAGTCCCAAATTAAAAATGCAGCAGATAACCGAAGGAACAACAATTTTACAGCAAGATATCTTACAGTTAAAGATTTAATTCAAATCAAGGGAAGTAGGTAATTCAACTAAACATGTACAAATTCTAAGTAAGAGTGAAGACACTTAGACATGTGATACTATGCTAAACAAGATCACTACATATGCTCAGGCTACTCAATTAAGGAATATAAAAAAAGACAACTCAGCAAGAACCAAAATTTCCACAATTAGCCTGTGAATGCACTCGTCACCTCGCGTGCACGTCGGTCATATATCACAAAGTGTTACAATAGTGCCTCAAATCTCGCTCAGTCAATCGATAAGGATGCATTTCCCTCGATTTTATGACTTCGAATGGCCCAAATCTAGCCAAAAGCAATTACATATCATGAATACAACTACAAGAAACTAATTTAAATACTGAAACTACGACTTAAGCAAAGAATCAAAAAATCACCCCAAAAAGTCGACCTGGGCCCACGTCTCGGAATCAGGTAAAAATTGCAAAATACGAACACCCATTCGATATCGAGTTCACCCATACCAAGATTACCAAAATTCGACAGCAAGTCGCCACTCAAATCCCCAAATTAAACTCTCCAAATACCTAGCCTCAAACCCCCACATTCCATCTTAAACAAACACAATCTAGGTGGGAAAATCAATGGGGAAACAAGGTTATTGATAAAAATAAAGCACAAGAGACTTACCTCAAGAAATCACTCGAAAATGCTCTCACAAATCGCCCTAGACCGAGGTTGCAAAGTCCAAAATGAGAGAAATCACAAAACCCTTCGGTTTTAAGCACTGCCCAGGCTTTTCGCACCTGTGGCCAATTCCACCGCACTTGCAGAACCGCTTTTATGGTAAATTCCTCCGCTTTTACGAAAATGACTTAAGTCCCTCAAGGACCGCACCTGCGCTCCTGGTTCCGCACCTGTGGATGCGCTTCTGCGGCCCGAGATCCGCTTATGCGGAAACAGCTCCTGACATAGATTCCACTTCTGCGGTCCAAATCTCGCTTATGCGAGTGTGCATCTGCGCAAACACGTCCGCTTCTGCGGACATGCCTCCTCACACTCGTCCGCTCCTCGCCTCCATATATGCGGCTCACAACTCACTTATGTGATACCGCACCTGCGGCCAACCTACCCCAGTTGCGATGACACTAGAACCAGCCCAGCACCAGAAATCTTCTAAGTCCAAAAACGATCTGTTAACCACCTGAAACTCACCCGAGGCCCCCGGGACCTCAACTAAATATACCAACAAGTCTTAAAACATCATACAGACTTAGTCGAGCCTTTAAATCACATCAAACAATGCTAAAAACATGAATTGCGCATCGATTCAAGCCTAATGAACCTTAAAACTTCAAACTTCTACATCCGACGTCGAAACCTATCAAATCAAGTCTGATTGACCTCAAATTTTGCACACAAGTCATAATTGACATTACAGACCTACTCAAACTTTTGGAATAGGAATCAGACCCCGATATCAAAATGTCCACTTCCGGTCAAACTTCCCAAAAATCATCCAATTTTCCAATGTTTGCCAATTTTCGATAAAATGACCTACGGACCTCCAATTTGACATCCGAACACACTCCTAATACTGAAATCACCCTATGGAGCTATCAGAACCATCAGAACTCCATTTCGGAGTCATCTTCATACAGTTCGAACTACGGTCAAATCCTATGACTTAAACTTCCCTTTTAAGGACTGTGTCCCATTTTACTCCGAAACAAAAGACAAATCCTCCCGGCAAGTCACAAAACCCAAAAATGAAATAGAGGGAGCAATAAATAGGGGTTAGGGACTCGTTCTCTCAAAACTACCGGCCGGGTCGTCACATCCTCCCCCTATTAAAACAAACGTTCGTCCTCGAACAAGTAAATAGACATACCTGAAGTGGTGAAAAGATGAGAATAACGGTTGTGCATATCATGATCGATCCCCCAAGTCGCCTCCTCGACCGGATGACCCCTCCACTGAACCTTCATAGACGCGATGTTCTTTGACCTCAACTTTCGGACCCGCCTGTCCAAAATGTCTACTGGCTCCTCAACATAATATAGATCTTTGTCTAATTGGACTAAGCTGAAGTCTAACACGTGAGACAGATTGCCATGATACTTTCGGAGCATGGAAACATGGAATACTGGATGAACTGCAGAGTTACTAGGTGGTAGTGCAATTCTGTAAGCCACCTCTCCAACCTTCTCAAGAATCTCAAAAGGCTCGATATACCTAGGGATCAACTTTCCCTTCTTTACGAACCTCATAACACCCTACATGGACGAAACCCGGAGCAAGACACTCTCCCCAACCATGAATGCAACATCGCGAACCTTCTGATCCACATAACTCTTCTGCCTGGACTGGGCTGTACGAAGTCGATCCTGAATCAATTTAACTTTCTCCAAGGAATCCTGAACCAAGTCTGTACCCAATAGCCTAACCTCTCTTAGCTCGAACCAACCCACTGGAGACCGGCACCGTGTACCATACAAAGCCTCATATGGAGCCATCTGAATGCTCGACTGATAACTGTTATTCTAGGCAAACTCCGCAAGTGGCAGGAACTTATCCAAAGTACCCCCAAAATCAATCACACACGCACGAAGCATATCCTCCAATATCTGAGGGTGAAATCCTGTACTCAACTCCATACCAGTACCCAACTCACAGTATACGGCTCTCCAGAACCGTGATGTAAACTGCGTACCCCGGTCGGAGATGATAGATACCGGTACGCCATGAAGCTTGACAATCTCACGGATGTAAACCTGAGCTGACTTGGTCAATCTATCCACAATCACCTAAACTGCATCGAACTTCCTCTGAGTCCGTGGGAGCCCAACTACGAAATCCATAGTGATCTGCTCCCATTTCCATTCTGGAATCTCTAACTTTTGAAGCAATCCACCCGGTCACTGATGTTCATACTTCACCTGCTGGCAATTTAGGCAACGAGCTACATATTCCACTATGTCCTTCTTTATCCGCCTCCACCAATAGTGCTGCCTCAAATCCTGATACATCTTCACAGCACCTGGATGAATAGAGTACCGCGAGCTGTGAGCCTCCTGGAGGATCAACTGACGCAAACCATAGCAGCTCTGCATCCGTAATACATCGTCATCTCCAATACTGACTTCCTTGGCATCACCGTGCTGAACCGTGTCCTTAAAGACAAGCAGATGGGGGGCATCATACCGACGCTCTCTGATACGATCATAAAGAGAAGACTGAGAAACCACACAAGCCAAAACTCGGCTCGGCTCGAAAATATCCAATCTGACAAACTGGTTGGCCTATGCCTGAACATCCAAGGCTAAAGGTCTCTCTACTACTGCTAGATATGCTAAGCTGCCCAAATTCTCCGCCTTACGACTCAAGGCATCGGCCGCCACGTTGGCCTTCCCGGGATGATAGAGAATGGTGATGTCATAATCCTTAAGCAACTCCAACCATCTCCGTTGCCGCAGGTTAAGATCCTTCTATTTAAATAGATGTTGTAGACTCCGGTGATCGGTGAAAACCTCACAAGGAACACCATACAAATAGTGCCGCCAGATCTTCAAGGCATGAACAATAGCTGCTAACTAAAGGTCATTGACAGTATAATTCTTTTCATGCACCTTCAACTATCTGGATGCGTAGGAAATCACCCTACCGTCCTGCATCAACACCGCGCCGAGACCAATGCGCAACGCATCATAATACACTATATAGGACCCGGATCCATTAGGCAACACTAACACTGGGGCTGTAGTCAAAGCAGTCTTGAGCTTTTGAAAGCTCTCCTCACAATCCTCGGTCCATCTGAACGGAGCACCCTTCTGAGTCAATCTGGTCATAGGTGATGCAATAGATGAGAAACCTAATACAAATCGACGGTAATACCACGCTAAGCCAAGAAAACTCCGAATCTATGTAGCTGAGGACGGTCTAGGCTAGCTCTGTACTGCTTCAATCTTCTTCGGATCTACCTTGATCCCATCACTCGATACTACATGACCCAAAAATGCCACTGAGTCTAGCTAGAACTCACACTTCAAAAATTTTGCATATAACTTCTTCTCTCTCAAGGTTTGAAGCACAGTCCTCAGGTGCTGCCCAAGATCCTCCCGACTCCGGGAGTACACTAGAATGTCATGAATAAACACAATGATGAAGGAGTCAAGATATGGCTGAAATACACTGTTCATCAAGTGCATGAATGTTGCTGGGGCACTGATCAACCCAAAAGACATCACAAGGAACTCGTAATGACTATACCGAATTCTGAAAGCAGTCTTCGGGATATTTGGCTCCCAAATCTTTAACTGATAATAGACTGAACGCAAATCGATCTTAGAGAACACTCTGGCACTCTAAAGCTGATCAAATCGGTCATCAATATGTGGCAATGGATACCTGTTCTTCACTGTAACCTTGTTCAACTGGCGATAATCGATACACATTCGCATAGAACCATCTTTCTTCTTCACAAATAAGATAGGAGCACCCCAGGGCGACACACTGGGCCGAAAGAAGCCCTTATCGAGCAACTCTTGCAATTGTTCCGTTAATTTTTTCAACTCTGCTGGGGCCATACGGTAAGGTGGAATAGAAATGAGTTGAGTGTCCGGTATCAAATCAATGCCAAAGTCAATATCCTTGTCGGGCGGCATGACCGGAAAATCCGCCGGGAATACATCTGAATAATCCCTCACTACCGGAACTAACTTGATGGTAGGAGTATCAACACTAACATCTCTCACATAGGCCAGATACGCATCACACCCCTTCTCAACCATTCGCTGAGCTTTAAGAAATGACACAACCCTGCTAGGAACACGATCCAAGGTACCGTCGTGGAATGACAATCAAGGGTAGCGTGATAGGGCGACAACCAGGTCATGCCCAAAATAACATCGAAATCCACCATACTGAGCAATAATAAATCAGCTCTGGTCTCAAAACCACTAAGAACAATCAATTACGACCGATACACACAGTCAACAATAACACAATCACCCACGGGTGTAGATACATAAACAAGTAAACTCAAAGAATTACGGGATACACCCAATACGAAGCAAAATAAGATGACACATAGGAATAAGTGGAGCATAGACTGATGTATCTCTATGACAGACCAGAACGGTACCTGTGATGACAACATTAGATGCAACTGCCTCTGTTCTAGTAGGAAGGGCATAATATCTGGCCTGGTCTCCCTCTTTAGGGCGACCTCACCTGTCCGACCTCTACCTCTAGCTGACTGTGCAGGTAGGGTGGTAGCTAGTTCTACAACCATAGCCTGAGGACCTGGTGGAGCACGAGGTGCCGGAGAAATCTGTGGAGGTACACCTCTCCTGAATCTAGGCAATCCCTCACCAAATGACAAATGCCGCCATACTCAAAACAAGCTCTCGGAGGACGTGACTACTGCGACCGGCTCGAGCCTGACTGACTGAAGTGACCACTGGAAGCACCCCGTACCTGAGGCACACTAGACACTGTGGTGCATAATAAGGATCCTGGGGCCTAGTAGTGGCCGGAGCACCGCTGGCGGCTAGAAGTGCTGAATGAACATATAACCTCTTCCCTGACGAGTTGTAGCTGGAGCATGAGTACCACTGTAAGTGCCATAATCTCGAGACCGCTTGGCCTCTCTCTCCTCTCTATCCCGAGTCAGCATACCCTTTAACCTCCTAGCAATCCCTATTACACGCTGGAACGCAATATCTATCTCCAACTCTTGGGCCATGCTCAATCTGATACTGGGGTTGAGCCCCACAATAAACCGATGAACCCGCTCTCGAACAGTAGCAACCAAGGCGGGTGCATTCCTGGCCAAATCACTGAATCGGGCCGCATACTCTGACACGGTCATAGCACCCTGGCGCAACTGCTCAAACTCTATGCACCAAGCAACTTTGAGACTTTGGGGAACATATTCCCTCAAGAACATATTTGAGAACTGAGTCTAAGTGAGGGAATTTGCCTATGCCGGGCTATCCAACTCGTATGTGCGCCACCACTAATAGGCCACTCCTCTAAGCTGGAATGTAGTGAAAGAAACCCCACTAGTCTTCGCAACACCGATAGTATGGAGGATGCGGTGGCACTCCTCAAGAAAACCCCGGGCATCCTCTGATGCCAAACCACTAAATGTAGGAGGCTGGTACTTCTTGTACCTCTCGAGCCTAAGCTGCTCCGCCTCAGAAATAGTTGCCCTAACGTCGGGCAGAACTGGAGCTATCGGTGGCATCAGAATGATCTCTGGAACCTGGTCAACACGAACCCGCTACTCTAGGGTGCGGGTGACGGGAGTATGTTCTCCTCCCCGGGCCAGAGATGTGGCAGGAGCAAGGGGTATCAATCCTGCCTGAGCCAATGTGCTGAACATGCTCAGAAATTGGGCTAGAGTCTTCTGGAGGGCTTGAGCGCTAACAGGCATCTCAGGTGCCTGTCCTCCAACTGGAACTACTGGTGGCTCCTCTGCAGTAGCTCGTGCGGGTACTCTAGCTGCACTAGGTGGACGTCCTCGGCCTTTACCCCGGTCGCGTCCTCTCGCAAATCTATCAGGGGGCACGGGTGTCTGGTCATCCGATGCAGCTGTACGTGTACTCACCATCTGTGAGATAATAGAAAGACAGAAGTTTAGAGCCCGAAGTCAAAATCTCGCACGATAAAGAATCAAAGAAAGTGAAACTTTTCCTAATAGTTCCATAGCCTCCCGAAGATAAGTATAGACGTCTCTGTACCGATCCGCGAGACACTACTAAACCTACTTGTAACACCTATGAACCTACAACTCTGATACTAACTTGTCATAATCCCAATACACCCTCCTTAGGATGTCGTGATAGCACCTAGTCTTAAGACTAGGTAAGCCTAACAAATTTGCGGAATAACATAATAATAAACTGAACTCCAATCTGAGCACACGAAATAAATATAAAACTACAAATCAATAATTATAACTCCCAAAACCCGGTGGAAATAAGTCACAAGCTTCTACGAGCAAATACTAAGTGCCTCTTTACATCAGAGTCTAAAGAGAATAAGGAAAACAACATAGTATGGATAGAGGGGGGCTCTGAGGTCTGCAGACGCTGGCAAATCTACCTTGAAGTCTCCATGTGCGGTCGAACTCACTGGTATCTGGTCTGGTGGAAAGAACCTTGATCTGCACAAAAAAGATGTGCAGAGTGTAGTATGAGTATGCCACAATGGTACCTAGTAAGTACCAAGCCTAACCTCGGTAGAGTAGTGACGAAGTCAGGTGAGGGCCCTACTGGTTTAAAAGAAAAGTAAGGCAGAAGTTATAATAATATTTTGAAATGACTGCGAATTTAAAACAACGAGAAGTTTCAGAAATTAATAGCTCAACAATTAAAGGTAACAACAGGGGCACTCCCGAGGTACCACCTCATAGTCCCAAAGTAAATATGTAGTACAGGTTGGATCTCCCAAGTAAACGCCTCGTAGTCCCAAAGTAAATATGCAATACATGGGATCTCCAGAGTAAATGCCTCGTAGTCCCAAAGTAAATATGCAGTACAGGGGGATCTCCCGAGGAACCGCCTCGTAGTCCCAATTTAAAAATGCTACAAATAACCGAATGAACAACAATTTTACAGCAAGATATCTTATAGTTAAATATTTAATTCAAATCAAGGGAAGCAGGTAATTCAACTAAGTTGTACAAATTTCAAGTAAGAGTTAAGACACGTAGACATGCGATACTAGGCTAAGCATGATCACTACATATGCTAAGGAAACTCAATTAAGTAATTTAAAAGAAGACAACTCAGCAAGAACCGAAATTTCCACAATTAGCCCGTGTACGCACTCATCGCCTTGCGTACATGGTGCTCACATATCACAAAGTGTTACAACAGTACCAAATCTTAAGGGAATTTCCCCGACACAAAGTTAGACAAGTCACTTACCTCAAATGTCGCTCAATCAATCAATAAGGATGCCTTTCCCTCGATTTTCTGACTCTGAATGGCCCAAATCTATCCAAAAGCAATTATATATCATGAATACAACTACAAGAAACTAATTTAACTGCTGAAACTATGACTTAAGCAAAGAATCAAAAATCACCCCAAAAAGTCGACTCATGCCCATGTCGTAGAATCGGGTAAAAATCACAAAATACGAACACCCATTCGATATCGAGTTCACCCATACCAAGATTACCAAAATTTGACACCAAGTCGCCATTCAAATCCCCAAATTAAACTCTCCAAATCCCTAGCCTCAAACTCCCACATTCCACCTTAAACACACACAATCTAGGTGGGAAAATCAATTGGGAAACAAGGTTATTGATAAAAAAATAAGCACAAGAGACTTACCTCAAGAAATCAGTCAAAAATGCTCTCAAAAATCGCCGTAGACCAAGGTTGCAAAGTCCAAAATGAGAGAAATTACGAAACCCTTCGGTTTTAAGCACTGCCCAAGCTTTTCACACTTGCAGCCAATTCCACCGCACCTGCGGAACCATTTTTGCGATAAATCCCTCCACTTCTGCGAAAATCACTTAAGTCCCTCAAGGCCCGCACCTGCACTCCAGGTTCCGCACCTGCGTATGTGCTTCTGCGGCCCGAGATCCGCTTCTACGGAAACCGCTCCTGGCACAAATTTCGCTTCTACGGTCCAAATCCTGCTTATGCGGGTGCGCATCTACATGAACACGTTCGCTTTTACGGACAAGCCTCCCCACACTCGTCCGCTCCTGCGATCAATCTTTCGCAGAAGCGACTCCTCTTCTGCGGTTTGCACACCGCACCTGCAACCACTAGCCATCCTTGTCTCCTCCGCATCTACGACTCCCAACTCGCATATGCGAGACCGCACCGGCGGCCAACCCACCGCATGTGCGATGACACCAAAACCAGCCCAGCACCAGAAATCTTCTATGTCAAAAAATGATCCGTTAACCATCTGAAACTCACCCAAGGCCCCCGGGACCTTAACCAAATATATCAACAAGTCCTAAAATATCATACGGACTTAGTCGAGCCTTTAAATCACGTCAAACAATGCTAAAAACACGAATTGCGCATCAATTCAAGCCTAATGAACCTTAAATTTCAAACTTCTACATCCGATGCCGAAACCTATCAAATCAAGTTCGATTGACATCAAATTTTGCGCACAAGTCATAATTGACATTACGGACCAACTCCAACTTTTGGAATCAGAATCTGGCCCCGATATCAAAAAGTCCACTCCCGGTCAAACTTTTCAAAAATCATCCCATTTTCCAACTTTCGCCAATAGTCGCTAAAATGACCTACGGACCTCCAATTCGACATCCAAACACTCTCCTAAGACCAAAATCACACTACGGAGCTCTCAGAACCGCTAGAACTCCATTCTAGAGTCGTCTTCATACAGTTCAAACTACAATCAAATCCTACAACTTAAACTCCCCTTTTAAGTACTATGTGTTCCATTTCACTTTGAAACCAAAGACAAATCCTCCCTGAAAGTTACAAAAAACAAAAATAAAATAAAGGGATCAATAAATAGGGTTTCGGGGCTAATTCTCTCAAAATGACTGCCCGGGTCGTTTCATGAACTATTATTTATTTATTATGCTTTGCTAGCTCTTTTCCTAAAGATTTTTGAAGCCCAAAGGCAGCAGTCCCTCGTTCAAAATGAAAAACAAGAATTTTCACGAGCTTAATTTTCTAGTAGGAAATCTATTATTTTCGAAAAGATCAAAGTGTTGTTGCCCCAAAAAAAACAAAGGCTTTCAAACAGTTTTCTTCAAGCCAATTATCTAAAACCAAGGTACATCTTAGGTTCGTTTTCATAACACCTTCATCGCATTAGAGTAATATGGACCTCTATTATTTAGAAACAAAGTGCATTAACTTAGTTTCTTTTTAAACACTTTCATAACAAATATCCTATCCCTTCAAAGCTCTATCCAAGAGAGTATATATACTAACATTATTTTCCTAAAACGCTTTTTTTGTAATCCATCCTCTTTAACTACACTCTTACCTTATAGATATTACGCCCTAATATATGGTAAGCTACACTCTTTTGAACACTAGTTAAATCATAGTACAAATAATTAGTCCTAAATCTAGTCTAAGTCCTTTGGAGCTACCTCCGGTAGATTTTATGGGGTTCCTAACTCCTTCCCCTTAGAAGAACAAGAACCCTTACCCATAATCTCACTAGTTAGCAGATAATAAAGCATATAATATTTATTAATTAAATAGGTACTCTAGCATACCTTTAAATATTAGGTGGCGATTCTCTTTCATCAGCAACATAGACACCACAAGTTCAATCTTATTTTGACTAGTGCAAAATAGGGCGCAACAATGGTTGATATGACTATTGATGTTGTTGATTATTACTTTTTTATATGCATTCACGACCCCAAAATCCCACCTTAGTAATCATGATTGGAATCAATCTCTAAGACTAGGTAAGCCTAGGACATGTTGAGAATTTAGCAGAAATAACGACTAAGCTATAAAGTTGAGCTGAAGAATAACTTAAAAAAACAAAAATTGAACAACAGTCATACAATCCCAAAATCGTTGGTACGGAGTAATAAGGTCTATTGAAATATAGTAGGAATCTCTATTACAATACTGAATCAACTCACTAGGATCCGGCACGGGCAAAGGTACCTAGATCTGCACAAAAATATGCAGAAGTATAGTATGAGTACACCACAACGGTACCTGTTGCACCCTATTTTGCACGAGTCAAAATGAGATTCAACTAGTGGTTTCCTTGTTGATGATAAAAGAGAGTCGCCACCTAATATTTAAAGGTATACTAGGGTACCTACTGGATTATTAAAATCATTATCCTATTAGTCTACTAACCAGTGAGATTTGGTAAGGGTTCTTATTCTTCTAAGGGGAAGGTGTTAGGCACCCCTTAGAATGTAACTGAGGTAGCTCCATAGGACTTAGACTAGGTTTAGGGAATTAAATGTCTATATCTACTTAGTGCTTAAAAATATTAGGCTTACCTTATGTCATGTTTTAAAACCTATCAATTTTGAAAGAGAAGTAATGTATATGCTTGAAAAAGTGTAATCTTTATTTAAGAGAAAAGCCTTTAAAATATCTATACAATTGAAAGAGTGTTTATAAGAATGAGTTTATAACACTTGCTTACTAATAAATGAAGTTAAGTTTTAAAACATTAATTTTCGAAAACAAAGTGGTTGTTTGTGTAAAGTAAAGCTATTTGGAAAATGGGTATTAGAGATACCTTGAAAATATCTTGTTCAAATTCAAAACATTTGACAGATCCTTAATTGCAGCAGTGTTTGTTGATTTGTAGAAATAACCTACTTTTGAAATCGTTTTTCTGAGTTATCTAGTTTTTTTCTTGTTTTAGAAAGAGAGGAGGTTGACACATCTATCTTAGCTTCAAAAATTAATGGAAATTGCTAGTGAAAATAATAACGGAAGTTAAATAATAGAAGTGATTAACAATTAAAATTAATTACCACTAAGTTGCAGTACTACTCTTCTTTTTACATTCGTTCTTTAAGGCTTGCTTAGGTAGTCAATATAATTCAAAGAAAATAAAAGTAAAATATTCAATCCAATATTGTTAGTATTGATACATATAAAAACAAACAAAAGACTTATAAAAGCAATAGAGAAAGAGAAATGGACTCATGGTTTGGGCCTGAGAGGAGCTAGGCCCAACAGAAAATGAGCGAACAATGGCAGCTTCAGGTGACTCCAAGTTCAGGCTAAAATGTGGGCCCGAGTTCTTTGAGAAGTTGGCAAGCCTAACTCAGACACATGAATAAAAAAAGGAAAGAAGGTTATTGGTACATGGCCCAATTCAATATTTAAACATAAGTAAAACCAATATAGGCCCAAGACAAAACTATAACAATCATTAATAGCGAGGAATGCAAATTAAAGTGAAGTCACATAGAGTAAAGAAATATACAATGAAGCCTTGGTTTCCATTTATGTAAGGCCCCGTAAAAGTTTACCTAAAATCCGAGGTTTCATGATGCCGAGGTAGACTTATGCGTTGATGATAGTAGAGATTCTTCCCGCCAACCTTCCACCCCTCGGTTCGGACCTTTTGGGTTGAATAGTGCATTAGGGAGTTGAAGAAAATTTTTGGAAGTGCAGGGCATTTCTGCGGTCTACTATGCGGTCGTAGAAATGATCTGCGGACCGTAGATCTGCCGCAGACTGAAGTAGAAACTTGGGCAAATTTTTGGACTATTATCTGGTCCATTATGCAGCCGCATAATCATTTCGCGAGCTGCACAACCCATCGCAGATCCAAGACAAGAATTTTGGGAGGGAAGTTCTACGGCGCATTCTGCTACAGGAGAATTGGTCTGCGGACCTCAGACTGATCGCTGAGTGATGCAAAAGTGCCTAGTTCTTTAGGGCCATATGCGACCGCAGATCTGCATAAGGGCTTGATTTTTCTAATTTTTATAACCCAACCCTATCTCGATAATTAAATGTATGGGACCATTTTTGAAGGGAATATCTGATATTTTTAGATAGAGGAAGTGCCCTAGAGTGAGAGGTAAAATCCCTAACCTAATTGTTCATCCAAAATCTTGCTTAAGCCTTGAAATGCAAAAAAGAAAGCTCACAAGTTCTTCAACTAGGAGGTAAGATTCTAGCCCTTACCTTCAATTTTGAAATTTTATTTGGGAATAGTTAATAGGGAGGAAGGTTCTGAGAATGAGAGTTATTGTTTGTACATGCATGTACATTCATGAGTTGTGAGAAGGTAGTTGAACTCAAATGGATAGACCTTGGGTTGTGGGGTGAAGGAAATCCTCCATAGGAAAGGTAGAAATCATAACGCCGAACTGGTGTTTGATAAATTTCTCAAATGAGCTACAAACATGAACTCGTACCTAATTTGTGTTCAATATTTCTATATCTCTAAATAGATCAAAGTTGCTAGGATTTCCGGGACTGTGTAGTGAATTAAGGAAAGCTCAAAATGAGGTATAATGGCTAAAATCTTCGCTTAGAATTGAACCCCACAATATCCTTTTAAGTCCCGTGTTGCTCATTATAAATTGATTATTCCGAATAATACTTGCATCAAAAGATATATGCATTCAATTTGTATTACAAATGTTCTTGTTATGTTGAGTTACTATTCGAGAAGGTGATTAAGCATGGGTTGTGTGTTAATATGTTATGACTTGAAAACGAGATTAAAATAAAAGCTAACATGTTGATTTGTGTAAGAAATCACATGTACCTAAGACATTTAATTTGGTTAGTTGCTCAAATGAGCATTTAAAGTCTTGAATAGAAATGTTTGTTGTTGTCGATCCGTGATGATGTTTGAAATGAAACATTAAACATAGAATATGAAATACGGCTAACATGCCAATAATGACTTTATATTTGTGGCCATTAGTGCCAACGAAACAAAGAGGCGAGAACAAGATGTTGAAATGAGTTGTGAATCCTTTTTAAAATAAATGCTTTGGGAGTATCGTTTAGTCACCGAGGAAGGGTAGGTCAAACTAACCTAACCCCGAAACTACACGTGCCGGTGTAGAAGTGATTGAGAGGTAAATCCCCGTGTTAATGTGATAAGGTCGTTTCCCCTTATATGGGATGAGAATGATGTGTTGAGATGTTTTCCCTTGAATGTGATGGGATTATTGTTAACAAGATGTAATGTGATGCCGACCCACACGACATTGTGGTGAGACGGCGTAGCCGGTCGGGCTGTGATTGGACTCCGTGCTAAAAACATGGTGGTGTATCAGTGCTAAAGATCTCCCAACTTAAAATACTGAAACTTACTAGAAATTTATCATTCCCTAAATTGACACCTTGATACTGTTTGAGTCTCTTATTGATTTCATGTTTTCTTCCCTGTTTAATGTGACTCGTTATATTGAGAGGGTGTTCAGTTTTACATACTAGTACTATTCCATATGTACTAATGTCCCTTTTGCCGGGGCGCTGCATCTTTAATAGATGCAGGTGGTTCCATAGCCGGTGGTATTGATCAGTGATAGAAGCACACCCTCTCCTCAGTTGACTTGGTGAGTCCCACTTCATTTTGGGCTCTTGTATTTCTTGTACTTTGTACATAGCGTTTTGAGGTATAGTCGGGGCCTTGTCGCCGGCACTGTCGTAGCACTCTTTTGTTTTTTGTTAGAGGCTCCACAGACATAGTGTGGGTTGTATTTATTTTGGGAAGTTTAAACTAAAAATATTATAATCGTATCATCTGTTCCATTTTAACTATGATTGTACAATGTACTGTTTTGGATACTTGTTAATGACGTAACTAATGGAAATGAACTGGTGTTATTAACACTACACTTACTGTCTAATTAATGAAATTTATTCTTCCTTTTATTCATGGGTGAGTTGGGTAGACGACATTGTACAGGCTTGCTCGACCGAGGCAACTCTGTTGAACGTCCGTCGCGCTCCCCAAGGTCGGGGCGTGACAAACATGGTATTAATGCCTAAGGTTTTAAAGTGTCTTAGGATGTCTCGGAGCCGTGTCTAGTAGAGTCCTTCTTATCGGTGTGTTGTTGACCACATCTATAATTAGGAGGCAACTTGGGCATTTAGGAATAATACCCTTGTTTGATGTTCTAGATAGTGCGATAAAGCTGATTGTAAGATTGTTCCTCTTTTAACTTGTGCATTGCTCTAATTTTCAGTATATGGCACCGAGGAAGAAAGCAAGAACTGGCCAAGGATCCAATGCCACCCCGGGAGTGGAAATTGATTCTTTACTTCATGATGCGGGTGAGCACTCGAGGGGTGAGAATATTCCCCCGACTACTACACTGCCTGATTCTACTAAACATGATTAGACTGCACCTATCCCTACACCTACTGGGGTGCAACGATCCCTCCAACTGATATTCTAGTTCCACCTCCAGCCCCAGTTTCCGGTCCCGGTGTATCTGATGGGGATCTTAGGGGAGCCATACAGATGTTGGTTCAGATAGTGGCTTCCTAGGCCCAGAGATCAAATGTTGCACCCACTTCTTCTAGTCAGCCAGGGGATTCCACTAGTTCCAGGGTGAACAGGTTTCTCTAGTTGGATCCTCCAATGTCCATAGGTACTGATCCTGAGGAGGACCTCTAGGACTTTATTGACGAGATGCACAAGACCCTCCGAGTAATGCGTGCTACTGAGATGGAGGGAGCAGAGTTGGCCTCCTACCACCTGAAAAGGGTGGCCTATTCTAGGTTTGAGATGTGGCAGGACTCCCGTGAGTAGGGGAGCCCTCCAGTGAGGTAGAGTGAGTTTGCCGATGCTTTTATTGATCATTTCTTGCCTGCCGAGACTAAGGCAGCCCATGCTACCGAGTTTGAGATACTAAAGCAAGGTAGCATGAGTGTGTGGGAGTATCATATAAGATTCACGTTCCTGTCCAAATGTGCCATTTACATGTTGCCTACTATGGAGGCTAGAGTACGCCGGTTTGTGCATGGACTTAGCCCTTTGGTTATCAATGAGGCCGCTACAACCGTCCTGAATAAAGATATGAACTATGGTAAGATGGTGGCATTTGCTCAAGCCACAGAGACCCTCAAATTAAAGAATTGAATGGAGCATGAGGGCAACATCAAGGCCCGGTCCGTAGGCAACTTTGGTGGTTCTTCTTCTGGTGGTGGTGGTGGTAGGTCAGCAATCAGGGGAGGGTCATCAGGTCCATCCCAATCCTTTGCTCAATATTTAGTCACTGCGTATCCATCGGGGCCCAATCAGCAGCAAAGGAGCCATTTTAGGCCAAGCCAAGGCAACAAGGGATCCTACTAGCAGGGTCGATCTGGTGGGATATTTTAGTAGCAGCGCAGGCCCCAATGTCCTAGGTACGGGAAGATGCATTTTGGGTCCTGCTTCATGGACCAGCCATATGCTACGGGTGTGGTATGAGGGGTCACATTTAGAGGGTTTGTCATTCGTCTCACCAGCGCATGGGCAGGAGTGCAGCACAACCAGCCAGTTCTGCAGCAACTACATCTACCTCCTCTAGCTCAAGGCACCCCAACACCCACAGTGCGTGGTGTATCTAGGTACATAGAGTTTGGGAGGACCCATCCCTTTCTATGCTACAAAGGGTCGCCGGAGTTCATAGGCTTCACCAGATGTTATCACAAGTATATTAACTGTCAAATCTCATGATGTGTATGATATAATTGATCCCGGATCCACTTTATCCTATGTCACTCCCTATGTTGCTATGGAATTTTGGATAGAACTGGAACAACTCCATGTGTCGTTCACTCTATCTACTCCGATTGATAAGTGTATTGTGGCCGCATGCGTTTATAGGGATTGTGTTGTCACAGTGCGTGGTCGGGACACCATGGCCAATCTCATTGAATTGGGAATGGTTGATTTTGATGTAATAATTCGAATGGATTGGCTTTATTCATGTTTCGCTAAACTTGATTGTCGAATCAGAACCGTTAGGTTTGAATTTCAAAATTAGTAAGTGATTGAATGGAAGGGAGATGATGTGGTGCTGAAGGGTAGGTTTACTTCTTACCTTAAGGCCACGAAGATGATTTACAAGGTATGTATCTACCATTTGGTCTGGGTTACGAATACCGATGCTGAGGAACCTACACTTGAGTCCGTGCCTGTTGTGAATTAATTTTTGGGGGTCTTTCCAATGAACTCCCCGGGATCCCACCAGATAGGGGGATTGATTTTGGGATTTATGTGATGCTAGGCACGTACCCTATATCTACTCCGCCCTATAGAATGGCACCGGCATAATTGAAAGAGCTAAAGGAACAATTGAAGGATTTGTTAGAGAAGGGTTTCATCCAGCCGAGTGTGTCGCCTTAGGGCGCGCTGATCCTTTTTGTAAGGAAGAAAAATGGGTCACTGAGAATGTGTATTGAATATCGGCAACTCAACAATGTCACGATCAAGAATAAATACCCACTACCAAGGATATATGACTTGTTTTACAATTGCAAGGTGCTAAGTGCTTCTCCAAGATCGATGTAATATCCGGGTATCATCAATTGAAGATCAAGGAGTAGGATATTTCGAAAATAGCTTTCAGGACCCACTATGCGCACTTTGAATTTCTGGTAATGTCTTTTGGGCTAACAAATGCCCCGGCAGCTTTCATGGATCTTTTGAACCGAGTTTTCAAGTCATTCCTCGACTCTTTTGTGATAGTGTTTATTAATGATATCATTGTATATTCACGCAGTCGAGAGGACTATGCCGATCATCGCAGGGCAGTTTTGCAGACCCTATATCAGCACCGGTTGTATGCGAAGTTTTCGAAATGTGAATTTTTACTTGAATCTGTCACATTCTTGGGTCATGTCGTCTCCAGAGAAGGAACTAAGGTCGATCCTCAGAAGATTTCAGCAGTGAGGAATGGGCCTAAACCTATTACCCCAACTGATATTCGCAGTTTCTTGGGCTTAGCTAGATATTACAAGAAGTTTTTGGAGGGATTCTCTACCCTTGCCTCTCCGTTGACTAAATTGACGCAAAAGGCAGTTAAGTTCCATTGGTCAGATGCTTGTGAAAGGAGCTTCCAGGAGTTGAAATCGAGATTGACTACGACACCAGTGTTGACTCTACCAGACGATACATATGGGTTTATGGTATATTATGATGCTTTATGAATCAGACTTGGGTGTGTATTAATGCAGCATGGCAAGGTGGTAGCTTATGCTTCTAGGCGACTGAAGAATCATGAATGAACCATCTAACACATGACTTAGAGCTTGTGGCGGTGGTATTTGCATTGAAGATTTGGCATCATTATCTGTATGGGGTCCATGTGGATATATTCACAGACCATAAGAGCCTACAATACATTTTCAAACAGAAGAAATTGAATCTGAGGCAGAGAAGATGGCTTGAGTTAATCAAGGATTACGACATTGATATTTTGTATCATTCGGGGAAGGCTAATGGTGCAGCCAATGCTCTTAGCCGGAAATCTATGGGTAGTTTGGCTCACTTGGATGCATATCAAAGGTTGTTGGCCAAGGAGGTTTATCGGTTGGCTACTTTGGGAATTCTTCTTGCGGATTCTAGTGCAAGAGGAGTGATTGTGCAAAATAGGACTGAATCATCCCTTGTTGTGGAAGTCAAGGAAAAGTAATCAAACGACCCATTGTTGATACAATTGAAACAGGGGATTCATAAACATAAGACCACAACCTTTTCTTTTGGCATGGATGATGGTAAACTAAGGTACCAAGGGCGACTATGTGTTCCAAATATGGATGGTCTCCAGGAAAGAATCATGACCGAGGCTCACACTTCTAGGCATTCCGTGCACCCTGGCTCTACAAATATGTACCATGATCTTAAAGAAGTCTACTGGTGGAGTGATATGAAGAGGAATGTAGCGAACTTTGTGGAAAGATATCCAAATTGCCAACAAGTGAAGGTCGAATAGCAAAGGCCCAGTGGGTTGGCACAGAACATAGAAATTCTGATGTGGGAATAGGAGATGATCAATATGGACTTTGTCGTAGGAATACCTCGCACTCCTCGCAAGTTTGACTCAATTTGGGTGATTGTGGATCGACTCACGAAATCAGCATACTTCTTACCTGTTAAGGCTACCGACACAGCGGAATAATATGCTAAGTTGTATATCAAGGAACTCGTCAGGCTGCATGGCACTCCAGTTTCCATCATTTCTGATCGGGGGGAACGGTTCACAACTAACTTTTGGAAGAAATATCAACAAGGGTACTCAGGTAAATCTTAGTACAACTTTCCATCCACGGACCGACGGGCATGCAGAGTAGGCTATTCAGATACTTGAGGATATGTTGTGTGCTTGTGTTGTTGACTTGAAAGGTTGTTGGGATGATCATTTGCCGCTCATAGAATTTGCCTACAACAATTGTTATCATGATTGCATTCAGATGGCACCGCGAGGCTCTATAAGGTAGGAGCTGTAGATCTCCCATTGGATGGTTCGCAATTAGGGAAGCAGAGTTGATAGGATCAGACCTCGTGCATCAGGCTACAGAGAAGGTTAATATCATTATAGAACGGTTGAAAACTGCCTGGAGTCATCAGAAGTCCTATTCGGATATACGTCGTAAGGATTTGAGTTCCAAGAGGATGATTAGGTATTCTTTAAGGTTTCCCGCATAAAGGGGGTAATGCGGTTTGGTAAGAAGGGGAAATTGAGTCCAAGGTATGTCGGACCATACAGAATCATTCCTTGGATCGGTCAGGTGGCTTATAGGCTAGAACTACCTCCGTAGGTGTCTTTGGTGCACCCACTGTTTCTTGTATCCATGTTGAAGAAGGTGGTTGGAGACCCGTCGCTTATTGTTCCGGTTGAGACTATAGAGGTTAATGAAGGAATGACTTATGAAGAAATTCCGATTGCCATTTTTGATAGGCAAGTTCGTAAGCTGAGAAATAAAGAGATTGCCTCCGTGAAAGTGCTATGGCGAACCCAACAGGTTGAGGATGCCACCTGGGAAGCCTAGGAAGAGATGAAGAAGAAGTTTCCTAATTTATTTGAATACCTATGTAATTGTATCCATGATGTTAAGAGCTAATTTTCTACAAATTATGATTTCCCATGTACAACTTATGTTAAGGATACTCCCTCTTGGTGATGCAATGTTTATGGCGATGTTGTTGGTGTTGTTTCCATATTGTTTTACATCATTGTGTTTCTAGGATTCTCTGACAGGTGGATAGGTCCAGTTACATGGGAAACTATGCCGAACATTTTTGAAATTTAGGGAGTTAATCAAAAGTTTGGGGACTGCTGGTATGTGAAGTAATTGCTGAATAACAGTGGATGCTAATGACGGATTTCGACCCTCATTTGAGGATGAATGATCCTAAGCGGGGGAGGATGTAAGGCCCCATAAAACTTTACCTAAAACCCGGGGTTTCGTGATGCCAAGGTAGACTTATGCATTGATGATTGTAGAGATTCTTTGCGGCGAGCTTGCTCACCCCAGTTCGGACTTTATGGGTTGAACAGTGCGTTGGGGAGTTAAAATTGTTTTTTTGAAGTGCAGGGCATTTCTGCGGTACGCACAACCCATCGCATATCCAACACAAAAAGTTTCGGAGGGAAGTTCTGCGGCACATTATGTTACCACAGAATTGGTCTGCAGACCGCAGAATGGTCGCAAAGTGAGGCAGAAGTGACCAGTTCTGGAGGAACATTTTGCGGTCCATTTTGCAGACCGCAAAAGCATTATGCGATTGCATATGTGACCGCAGATCTGCATCGGGGTTTCATTTTTCTAATTTTTATAACCTGGCCCTATCTCGATAACTAGGTGTAAGGGACCATTTTTGAAGTGAATATATGATATATTTAGAGAGAGGAAGTGCCCTAGAGTGAGAGGTGAAATACCTAAGTTAATTGTTCATCCAAAATCTTGCTCAAGCCATGAAATGCAACAAGAAAGCTCACAAGGTCTTCAACCAGTAGGTAAGATTCTAGCTCTAACCTTCAATTTCGAAATTTTGTTTGGTAATAGGTAATAAGGAGGAAGGTTTTGAGAATGAGGGTTGTTTTTATGCATGCATGTACATTCATGAGTTGTGGGAAGGTAGTTGAACCCAAATGGGTAGACCTTGGCTTATGGGGTGAAGGAAATCCTTCAAGAAGCTAGAAATCATAATGCCCACCTAGTATTTGATAAAATACTCAAATGAGCTGGAAACATTAACTCCTCCCTAATTTGTGTTCAATATTTGTATATCTCTAAATAGATCAAAGTTGCTAGGATTTCCAGAACTGTGTAGTGAATTAAGGAAAGTTCAAAATAAGATATGTTGGCTAAACTCTTCTCCTAGAATTGAACCCCACAATATCCATGTAAGTCCAGTGTTGCTCATTACAAATCGATTATTCCGAATAAGCCTTGCGTCAAAATATATATGCGTTCAATTTGTATTCCAATGTTCTTGTTATGTTGAGTTACTATTTGAGAAGGTGATTAAGCATGGGTTGAGTGTTAATATGTTATGACTTGAAAACGAGATTCTAATGAAATCTAGTATGTCGAATTGTGCAAGAAATCACATGTGCCTAAGACCCTTAATTTGGTTAGTTGCTCAATATGTATTTAAAGTCTTGAATATAAATGTTTGTTGTTAATGATCCATGATGATGTTTGAAAATGAAACAGTAAATATAGAATATGAAATATGGCAAACGTGCCAATAATGACTTTATATTTGGGGCCATTAGTGACAATGAAACAAAGAGGCGAGAACAAGATGTTGAAATGAGTTATGAATCATTTTAAAAACAAATGCTTTGGGAGTATCGTTTAGTCACCGAGGAATGGTAGGTCAAAATAACCTAACCCCAAAACTATGCGTGCCGGTGTAGGAGTGATTGATGGGTAAATCCCCGTGTTAATATGATGAGAATGTTTCCCCTTATATGGGATGAGATTGATATGTTGAGATGTTTCCCCTTTAATGGGATAAGATTATTGTTAACGAGATGTGATGTGATGTCTACCCACATGGCATTGTGGTGAGACGGCTTAGCCGATCGTGCTTAAATTGGATGCCATGTCATGCACATGGTAGGTATTATGAGGGGATGTTTCGGGGTGAGACAGCTTAGCCGATCGGGCTGAGATCGGACTCCGTGCTAAAAACACGGTGGTGTATCGGTACTAAAGATCACCCAACTTAAAATACTGAAACTTACTTGAAATTTACCATTTCCTAACTTGACACCTTGATACTGTTTGAGTCACTTACTGATTTCATGTTTTCTTCCCCGTTTACTGTTGACTCGTTCTATTGAGAGGGTGTTTAGTTTTACATACTAGTACTATTACATACTACTTTTGCCGGGGGCACTGCATCTTTAATGGATTTAGGTGGTTCCATAGAAGGTGGTATTGATCAGTGATTGCAGAACACCCTTTCCTCACCTGACTTGGTGAGCCCCACTTCATTTTGGGGTCTTGTATCTCTTGTCCTTTGTACATATCAATTTGAGGTATAGCTGGGGCCTTATCCCTGACATTTTCGTAGCACTATTTTGTTTCTGTTAGATGCTCCGTTAGACATAGTGTAGGTTGTATCCGTTTGGGGAAGGTTAAACTAAAAATGCTGTAATTGTATCATTTGTTCCACTTTAACTATGATTGTACAATGCAATATTTTGGAGACTTGTTTTGACGTAACTAATAAAAATGAATTGGTGTTATTCACATGACATCTTACTATCTAATTAATAAAATGTATTCTTCCCTTTATTCATGGGTGAGTTGGGTAGATGACATTGTGTAGGCTTGCTCGATCGGGGTAACTCTGTTGAGCATCGGGTGCGCTCCCCGAGGTTGGGGCATGACAATTTAATACTAAACCTAAAGAGATTAGCAAATATAGATAGATTAAGGGCTTAAGATAAAATTCTATTCATGGCCAAGATACCCTTTGGATCCCTGATACTTCAAAGTTAACAAGGGTCTCAGGGACCTCAAGCAGTGCTTGTGTCAAAGAGAATATCTCGACCAAGAACTAAATTATACTCCTAAATACCCTTAACCACACACACTTACTCTTCCCTATATGTTTAAATGCTAATAAGGCACTCAATGTATATTTCAATATAACTATAATGATAACACACAAAGAGATGTACATTTCTTATGTATAACTGCTCAGTACACTACAGACAACACCAAAAGAGATCATAGTTCATATGCACTCATGTAATACACTGTCATATTCCTTAACAGACTTAAGAGTACTTATTGAAGTCAGCTACAGGCACACAGAAGGGAAAAGAGCACTAGCAGGACACTTTGGAAACCAGGCAACTAGATCATGTAACTTAAGAGCAGGAAGGTACATAGTTCAGAAATCCCAAGTCATGATCTCATTATCCTAACAACTTATGTTCAAGCATTTATCCCTAGATCAAGTCTCAAACCTCTATTAATTGTGCAAGTTGATATCTTTAATTGGTTAAAGGATGCTAACAGGAGTGCAAGTAAACAAGTCATGGCATGATTTTTTCTTCATAAAAGCTCTTAACTTCATACTCATACTAATCTCACTAAAAGTTAAAGCATATTACTATATTTAAGTAAGCATACAGTAGTAGAAAGTTCATTTAGGTTTACAGGTCAGGCCTAATTCATTAAGGGAGCTTTGGTGAAGTTCAAAGATAATGAAGGAGCATACATGAACATGAAAGGAAGGTAGTGTTGTTCAAGAATAAGATAAATGTCCAGTATCCATAGGCATTCAAAACAACATCATAAACATGAGTGAGTCAAACTAACAGTGTCACTATGTATAAGTTTCAGGAAAAGGACACTGAAGAGCATGGTATCAAAAGTCTGTTATACAGGTTAGGTGTAGGAACTTAGTAATGATGAAGCTTATTCTAATACTTTAGCACAACAGATGAGATTTAAACACTATAGATGTATCTTAACCGGGTTCTACAACTTAAGCTAAATTTGGAGCAGCTTCAGAATACACAAGAGATAAGTACATGAGTCCAATTAGTTTAAAGCATTCTTATAAAATAAAATCCCAGACATGATTACACAGTCATGAGGCTTAACAGAAGGCTAATGACCTTCCAAGAGTCATTAGAGTAATAGGAGCACATTTGAAAGAAGAAATTGATCTAAATGTCATGAGCTGATGTACCCAGACTAAAGTGACAGTCCTATCTTTGTCATTGAAGGATTCATATCCCGTTAGGATAGCTATAAAGTGAACCATACCAATAACACTAAGGCAAACTAATATGGAAAACATGAGAACCGCAATAGAGCATTAGAAAGTCTAATAATTAAGATAACCATATGAACTCATTTGCAAGCTTCTTTGATAATCTCAGAAGCTTAACAATATATAAGTTATTCAAAGCCATATTCATTAAGATTACCATAATAATTGATTAGTACATGATTCTAATTTTAGGTTATTAAATAAACTTATACTTTAAAGCTTTGTGATCAATCATGAGCTAGTGACAAAACACATAGATGTAATTAACTATAACATATCAGAAAAACATAGTGAATTGACAAGAAAACAACAGAATGAACATGATTTAAATTAAATGATTAAGAGAGAAGAAAGGTCGAAGCTCACTGACCTTCTTTTGGGCAGCAAACTAAATGAGAGTCTTTCTTAGCCGTTAAGAATCAGGAACTCAAACTCCAACCAGTGTAAAGCTTAGAATCGGAAATAAATCCAATGCTAGTTAGAAACCCTAGCTTGATTTTTCGACTCAAGACTAAAATTGATGTTTCTCTTTTTGTTAAGTCATTTTCGTGTGTATCTTGTGTTATTAGGTAAGAGCATTGAAGGCTCCTTTTATAGTGGCATTCAATGCCTTAGGGTTCAACAAAAATCAAACTCGGTGAGTGAAAGATGATGATGAGGTGGTGATATGAGCAAATGATTGAAAATCAAAGAAGAACATAGGTGAAAATAGTAGTGATTTTGCCTTAGTGGAGTGAGCTGACCGTTGATGGTAACAACCCATCAGACAAAAGAAAAACCCAGAGATCACTACGTTTGACCTTTGGGTATAGAATCTTCATGATGAAGTTCTGAAGAGGATTATCATATGCTTTGATTTGAAATAACAAAGGAGATCTCGGACGATTTGAGTTTCACTCTTTGGTTTGTGATTTCAACATTAGGGCTTTTGAAATTAAACAGTGGAAACGAAAAGAAAGTAGTAAGATTCGTAGTACATGGACACGATGGATAGCCATGCATGCCATGGATTTGATATACCACAGATGATTTGAAGTTTTATTTCTGGGTTAGGGTTTTTGAATTTGGGAATTTTGAATCTACATATTGAAAAAAGAAAGAAAACAATAGGATTAGCGGGGTTAGGTGACAATATGAGTGATTTTATTATTTGATTTGTGACATTGCACAAATTTGTGAAAGGTTCTTTGATTGATTGTTCTGGTGAGTTTGAGAGAAATGAGAGAGGAAGGAGAAAGGGGGGCGGCCGAGTCTGGTAAGGAATGATTAGGGTTTGGGAATAGTTGTGTTTGGGTCTCTAGGTTTAAACGGGGAGATGGGATCGGGGCCGTTGAATCTCCTGATCAACAATCCTGATAATTTGGCTTTTAAAAAATTTTAATGAGAAAATGTGAGGGCCGTTGGATCTCCTAGTTTCAGTGGCGGAGATCAAATCTGGTGAGGCATTTAAAATTAAAGGAAAAACGAGATAAAATATGGACCGTTGATCAAATGAATTAACGGCTTAGATGGAATGTGTTTCTTGTATGAGTGGTGGAGATGGTGTTGTGGCACAATTTGATTGGATCGGGGAAGGTGACACGGATTGCCACATTATAATAGAGGAGGGGTTGGACTACGTCAGATTTGGATTGGGCTAGTTTTAGTTTAAGAAATTTCGTGTTTAATTATGCAATTGCAAATGTAGCCATATAATAAAACCTAAATAATTCAAATAAAAATGCAATATGAATTCTAATAATCAAATACACTACTAATTACTGTAATTAGTTAATTAATTACTAAATATCTTATTATCCTATTTACTACACTAGTTTTGGATTCATTTTGAAATAATGGGCTATTTCACCAAACTTAAGGAATAACCTTATTAGATTTATTATAAAAATATGTGATGAATATGGAAATTATTTTAATAGTTTCAAAAATAGTAAAATAATAATAATAATTTGTTTATAATTATATAATTACTAAATTATTAATTAACACCATTAATTACTTAATTTTTATTAAAATTGGTATTATTAACTAGAAAATATCTTTAATATATTTATTGAAAATTAGTAAGTATATATAAATTAATTTTTAAAAGGCGGGTCAAAATTGGTCGTCGACAGCTGCCATTCTTTGACCGGAGATGATGAAAGAGTTTTCGGGCAAAGAAATCGAACCAAGGCCAATTTTGTCTCGACCTTAGAAATACATTGCATGAACGTCATATGGATTTAAGGAAGATTATGAGTTGTAGAATTAGGGAAGGAGTTAAGGAAAACTCCAGGAGAATTTTGGAGAGTTGGGGCCGAATTTTAGCTTTGAATTGCTAACGTACCTCAGGCTTAACGAGTATCAAGCCTCATGTAGTTCTAGAGTGATGATTTGGAAAAGGCGATGCTTGCAGGAATTGCCCCAGTATCATATTATGACGATACTGTGAGGTGGAAGATTTTGGTACCCATGATAGCTTTGAATTGTGGCTTGATTTGAAAGATTTGATGAATTAGAGTTCCACTATTCGTTTTGAGTTTGAGTTTGGATCCTTCACCCGCTTATGAGTTTGTTGTCCCTCATAGTGTTGTAGCTTTGTTTTCTGCTTAGAAGAAGTTCCATGTCGCGATGTTTGGTCTTGCAAAAACAAAACATACACATACCCACATATCATAATGTAGATATGTTAAGACGTAATGTAAATGATGCAGGAATGATGATATCTCTCTACCGGCTAGCCGTTATTTGGGATCGGAATAACGAGATACTTGAATTTTACTCGATTGTTAGTCGGGTTGTATACCGTTCCGCAGCTTTCGGAGCATTAAGTCTCCTCGCGTTGGGAGTATCTCCGCGCAATGGGAGTAGTTGACTTGTAATGTATAATGTATCTCCGCGTGATAGGAGTAGTTAACTAAAAAACGTAAAATGTATCTCTGCATGATGGGAGTTTCTAACTTGAAAAAATATAATATGCATGTAAGCTGCACGAGAAAAATGTCAAAACATTTGAGATAAAATAAAGAAATAAGGAGCATGCCCAAGAGGTACTCTTGACTGAAAACTAATCGCGGCCGTCGATCGGCAAAACGTATTGGGGAATTCGACGACTATACTTTGATTGACGAATTTGGTGACGAAGTTTGCGATTATCTACTTGTAATCTCTGATATGGCAAAGTGATGATGTGAAACACTCCAGTTGGCGAAGCGAACAATTTGCTATATATTGGGCTTTGATTGGCGAAGCCAGCAACTCGATTTGTACAGGACGCTCCGATTGATTGAGTTGACGGTTTGCTATGTACATGGCTCCGGTTGGTGGGGCTATCGACTCACTATATAAAAAATACTCTGCTTGGTTGAGCAGATGACTTGCTATTTATAATATGCTATAATCGCATCGGCGACTTGGTTCTAGAATACCTGAAAAGGATTTGAGAGCTACACTTCATATATATGAGAAAAAATTTTAAAAATGAAAGAGAGATGATATTTATGAGAGAGTAACGGATCCGTCATTGCCCCAGCATGCCCTAGCGTTTCTTTGTATCCTATCGGTCCTGCGTTCAAAGAAACATTCTTAGCAAGGAGGGTGTTCGTTTGTGTTGACCATAGTCCTGGGTTTGCCCCGGGCCTGGTGAGGTTATGCCATGAAGTTAGATAGGTGGAATGAAGTTGGTTTTTAGAAAATATTTTGAAAATCATCCATTTTATGGAAAATGTCGTCGTTTTGGATTATGACATGTTTCGAAATTCCCTCAGATTCGAACATTGTTTCTGGAAGACTCTGTCCCATTAACGTCGATTCTCGGAGATGCCCCTAATGAAATAGCTTCTTACCACTGCAATTACATCTTAATATAAACGAATGTGTTACAAAGGTTTTCCTAGGGTTATGACCGAACCTTTTTAGGTTGCCAACGTATCCGAAACAGAATTAGGTCTGAACGTATTTCGTGGGTAATGATAAAGAAATTATGATGATGACTGAGCCTGACTCAGGCAGCCTACGTATCCAAATGGAATCAAGTCAAAATGTACTTCTATTACAATAGATGTAAAATGATGAGATTGAAAATGAATTGGCCAAGTCTGACTCAGACTACCTACGTATCCAAATGGAATCAGGCCAGAACGTGGTTCACATACAACAGATGACTGAATCCGATAAGAATTGCCTACGTATTCCTGCTGAAGGAAATCATGTCGTGGCATACATCTGGATACATACAAAATGCTGTTTGGATTTTCTATTACAAAAGACAAGGGAGAGAGAGACCGGACCCTACGTGGGTTGCCTGCGTATCCCACTGTGGGAAGTCAGGTCGAGCGTAGTTCTGTTACAACCAAAACCTAACTCTAATGTCTTCAAATGTAGTATCTCTTGACTGCATATGAGTTGATAGACTTCGTGCTGACTCTTCCGTCCATATCTGCTAAGATCATAGCTCCTCCCGACAATACTCGATGGACCAAGTAAGGACCCTGCAAATTTGGCGCACTTTCCTTTGGCTTCTTCTTGAGAGGGAATATCTTCTTCAAGACTAACTGCCCTGACTTAAATTGATGAGGTTTCACCCTCCAAATTGACCATTTCACACTGCGTCCATTCTCTTTTCATCAGTGAGCATGAGTTGCTCCTGCCTGACCAGTATCAATTCAACGTCGTCTAACTAAGCTTCCAGAATGATCCTCAAGGATGGTATCTCGACCTCTGCGGGTATCACAGCTTCGGTGCCATATACCAACATGTATGGAGTTTCCCCAGTGGATGTCCTCATGGTGGACAGATAACATAACAAGGGGATAGATAACTTCTCGGGGCATTGCCTATGATTGTCCACTATTTTTTTGTAGAATCCTTTTGATGTTTTTGTTGGCTGCTTCAACTGCCTGTAGGTTGTAGCATTACGATGGAAGATTATGAATTTCTCACAGATCTCTCTCATAAGATCACTGTTGAGAATGGCTGAATTATCAGTGATAATCGATTTTCGTATTATGAATCGGCAGACTATGTTGTTACGGACGGAATCTTCCACTAGTTTCTTCGTGATAACCCTGTATGTAGAAGCATCGACCCATTTGGTGAAGTAGTCAATGGCTCCCAAGATGAAACAATATACATTTGATGCAGCGGAGCTTGAAGAAGCGAAGCGAGCCTGTCCATGCCCCAAGAGGTGAACGACCAAGGTAAGCCCAGTACATTTAACTCACTAGGTGGAACCTGGATGAAATCCCTGTGAATCGGGCATTGGTGACACTTATGCACGTAGAAAATGCTATCGCTATCCATGGTCATCCAAAAGTATCCGTCTCTTAAAATTGTCTTGTCAAACCCCTAACATGAAGAGGCGTGGCCGGCACCCGGTGCCGTACTCGGCCTGAGCGTACCACTCTGTAACTATGAACTCTGGAGGGGTAACCCTCAACCTAGGCCGATGAGGCCATATTCTGAATCGTCTGAAAATAACATCTCTCTCATCTGTGGGGTAAACATACCTAAAAGCTGATATATATAACTGTGCAGGCCAATGAAGCCGCCATGAACATCTACTGATATAAAAAATATACAGGACTCGTCTACAAGCTTCTAGAGATAACTGATCAAACCTGTGTATATAAAATAGACTCCAAGGCCTAGACCTGGTAACTCCGAGGAAGTGGAGCTTACCAACCAAGCTGATGATTGACTCTATCTACTGGAAGTTTTGTCCAGCTGTCAATCAGGACCTGCAGGCATGAAATGTAGCATCCCCAGCAAAAAGGACGTTAGTACAAAATAATGTACCAAGTATGTAAGGCAACATAATAACTGAAAGCTGAAATTAAACTAATAATATAATAACTGGAAGTAACTGGAGTCAAAAATAATCTGAAGATATGCTTACCTACTGATACTGACTCAACTCTCTCAATATAGTAAGTAAAATAGTTGTCCGGCCTTATAAGGCTCGGTATGTGTAACTGCTCTACCGTAGTAGGCTCGCTCACAAGCGCTCGGCCATACTAGGCTCTGTATCTCGGCCATTCTGGGCTTGCTCATAGGCACTCAGCCACAGTAGGCTCGCTATATAACTCACCATCTAATCAGAGGTTGCCCAATAGGGGGCCTGCCCATCGATTATAGCTCGATGGTAGTGAAAATAATGTGTGATGTATATATATAGACTCTCTGCTCTCTTGGATGAAAGAAGACAAAACTAAACTAAATAAGAAGTCCCGATAAGGGAGAATGCTGTAACTTAGGAGACTAGGACAATGTGCATAAATTCAGGAATATGAACTTCTCTTTATGCCTCGTTATCAAACACATGTAGTTACTGGATCATGCCAAAATGAAAGAAAGGTTTAGCCTTAACATACCTTTATGATATATTCCTTATTACTCAACCAAGCTCAACACAACGTCTTGCATCTACAACAAGTGAAATAATATTGCCGTTAACATATAATGTCGTACCATCGTATTTGGCTAGTCGTATGGCTTAAGGAAAATCGGGCAGCAACTCCCCTATTTTTAATACATCCCAAAGACCACTAAGGGTCATCAATAACCCAACAACAACAACTATAACCAACAATAGCAACACCAACAATATAATCCAATATGAGTTTCTCCGATTATCTTAAAAATTATATTGAGCGGCAAGCTCGTTTTTACTCATAACAATATATAAATTGAATCCAACTCTTATTCCATAAATTAGTTTACAACGTTCAGAACATCATATTTATATGTACCATATTATTTCTAGTTTAAAACATCCACAAAATGCCTTCCAAAACAGCCTCATACGTCTAGCACCTTAATGTTTATCGTGAATCACTTGTTTTTCATCTTTTCTTTTTCCATCAACTTAATTAACACCTAGAAAAGCTTAACAACATCAGCCACAACATTATTAAATTATTTCTCAAAATTTTCAGCCACCACAAACCATATAATTAGCCACAAAACAGTCCAACCAGAAAGACAACCGTATCTCATGTTCCTTCAAGTGCATCTTATGGTTTTTCACTCAAACAACACAACCAACACAAGATTAACCCTAGGCACTACCAAGAAGATGTTATACATACCTTGTACAGAAGCTACAACTCGAAAACCCATCTCAACTTAGCTCACAATAGCCCTCAATCACACCACAACACCATAGAAGCTTTCTCTTGTAGTCTTTAACATCTTTGATGATGATTTGAGTTGTTGTTTCCTTGAGTTTGGTTCTTGTGATCTTGAGATATGTTAGGTATGATTTTGTAGATCTTGAGAGTGGTTTTTTTGTGAGTAACATCTGTATTGATGACGAGATATAAGAGGATAAGACCACTGCCTCAATTCTCCAAGCAGGTGGGTAAGCTGCCTGCTTGGCAGCTTGAGCAGTGCCGGTCCGGACACTTGTATCTCTCTACTCTAATATCGTATTGGCAAATGGTTTACAGAGTTAGAAATTAGACACAGAGGGATTTAATTCCATATAAAGGTTTCCATGTAACTCTCAATAGATTGGGAGAAAACTGTGTCGCAACTTGGCTTATAGACCTGCCAGTTTCTCCGAAGTGCGGCGATGTGACTTGGCGACCCTACTTTAAAAATCTATATTTCACTACCCTGATGTCGTATGAATATATGGTTTTTACAGTTGGAAACTATGTTCCAAGACCTTCATTTTGGTATCAGATATGTCCCAAAATGACATCATAAAGCTTACGAATTTAATTTCTCAAAATGGCTCGTTATAAGGCAAATTTTAACTCTATTTTTCCGTAAGTTAAATTCAATTTTTCCCAAACTTTATATTTTATATCAAAAGATCATATATAGTCATATTATGACTTTATACTCATTCAAATTATGATTAACAAGTCTCATATTCATTATACATCACCTTAGGACGCATAGGGTGTAACACCAAACTTGCCGACTTTCGACGAAACTTATTTTCTTCAATTGGTTTAGATTCTAATCTTTCCAGCCCTATTGGTACTCATTATTCATGATCTTAAATATGCATAACCTCCAAGGTAACATGATTAACTTACTTTATATTCTTCCAAATATAATCTAATTTCTGAGCTTACATCAATTGACTTACGACGTATTCCCACGTATAAAAATATGGGGTGTAACATCATCCCCCCCCCCCCCCCCGGAATATTCATCATCGAATGTTGACTGATGCACTTATCTATCTCTTAAGCAATAGCTCTTACCAATACTTTAATATTGTCCTTGCCATCTAGGCAACTGTTATGTGAATCAATCCAAATGACAGGGCATTCCCTCCTTAGGCCTCTTTATCACACCACAACTTGTGGTCTGAATTCTTCTAATCTCATAACTGTTGCTAACTTCTATCATGCAGTCTATACGACTTTTTCCTTGTATGTGCACCTATGTGACTCTTCCCTCCAGCTTTTAGCCAATCTCTAGGCCTTACTTTGTGAACATATACAGAATTATGATAAGATATCCCTTTGGGCGTCTATGGCTTTACTTTATCTACGTAGGTCATACTATACAATAACTCTCACTTCGGTTTATTGTTACTGAGGTCTGCTACCAAACTCCAGGTTACTCTCATTTCTTATCCCATATGTATAAATCTATGACCTTTAATGCTTCCTCATTACTGTTCATTGTGGGAAAATGTTCAAATATGGTTTGGTGTAACTAATGCATATGATTTGAATCCATGTTTCAGTTGTAAATCATCATGCTCCTCTTTGTAATTATTTCCAAGGTGTTTTGAGTCCTTACATACTCATGAGTTGAAACTGTATATTTCTCTTTTTGGGAACTGTATTTCAAAAATAAATGGTGTATTAATCGTTTATGATTTTAACTTGTGCTTCGATTGTCAGTCATTATGCTCCAGTGTGTGGAAAGAAATCTACTGTGCTTAAAGCCTTCATTAATAATGAAATTAAAGTCATGATTTCATGTCCTATATGTTGATATTTATGATAACGATCCTTGGAAATAAAGAAATGAAAGTGTGAAATGTGAAATGTGAAATACTACCACGGTACCATTAATAAAGAACTCTATGTATGGCCAAGGGAGCCTATGAAATAATGATGTTGTGAGCGGTTAAAGGTGCTAATAAAGCTATATATGGTATGAAAGGCTATGAGATGAATACATTTATATTTCTATTTCTTTTATATACAAAAAGTTTTTTTTTTGGGAGTATCATTAGCGAGCAGAGGAAGGGTGTGTTGTAACGGCCCACACCTGAAACTACACGTGTTGGTGTAGGAGTTGATTGAAACTATTCCCCTTAATTGGGCTGTTATTGATGTGCTGAGATTATTCCCTTTAATTGGGAGGAGATTCTTGATGGCCTTGGATGTCGACTCACACGGCATATGTGGGGAGACAACCTAGTCGATTGGGTGGTGATCGGACGCCATGTCATACCCTTAGTGGTCCCTCTTTCTTATTATTGTATTTTATTCGCATCACCATGTCGATCCACATTCATTCATGGAGAGACAGATCAGCCGATCGAGCTGTGATCGGACTCCATACCTCCTGCATGGTGTGATTATCGGATGCTAATGATCTCCCCACCAAAAATGTTAATTTTTATTTGAAAATTGTTATGTTTTAACTTGGATTTTGGATATCATTGGCCATTCCTTGTTGCTTTCATGATTTCCCCTTCTTATATTGGAATCTTATTTGATAAGAGGGTATTTAGCTTTACATACTAGTACTATTCCATATGTAATAACATCTCTTTTGCTGGGGACGCTGCATTTTCAATGGATGCAGGTAGCTCCACAATAGGTGGCTCAAGTTCTTGATAGGCGTACCTCTCATTAGCTAATTCGGTGAGCCCTATTCTACTCCAGGGCCTTATGACATCTGATTTTGCACATTGTGTTTTGAGGCATAGACGGGCCTTTGTCGTCGGCACTTCCATATTGTACTCTTGTTCACGTAGAGGCTCCGTTGACATACTATGGGTTATGTTTTGAGTGGGGGAAACTAACTTAAAACGTTGTTGAAATTGTTGGATGTTTTCTCTTTAAACTATGAATTTGAAATATTTTGGTAACTGTAAATGAAGAGTTTGTAAGAATAAAAGTTGGTGTTATGTATACTATCCTCTTGATTTGTTTAACTCTTTATATTTATCCTCAAATTATTTATGGGTGAGGTTGATTGGTAGGCACTAAGTAGGCTTTCTTGGCTGGGGCTGCACACCTAAATGGTAGACACATCGTTTGGTTGCATAAAAGTATTTTGAAGGATGCTCAAGAATCCTCCCTTCTATCGGATTTATCAAGCCAACTCTCCTCAATCTTTCAAATAAATGATCCAAAGGTTCAGCAATTGGGGTGTAGTTTCTGGGACCTCTTTCTTCAAAATTTGGGCGAGGTCAGGGTGCATAGGTGGGTCAATTTTTATGGGTGGTGGTCTGAACTAGAGCGTATGGTTGTTGTGTATTTGGATTTATATGGGTTCCATGTAGGTTATATTGAGGTTGTGGATTATAGTATGGTTCTATGTCATATACTGGAGCATAAGTAGGTGGGTGTGGAGGATGGGTGTTCGGAGAGTACGAGTTGTTTCCATGGGGTGAATTGGACTGGTAATAGGGAATGATTGTTGATACCTCTTATTTCTTCTTCTCTCTACCGCCTATCGAACCGGGTTGAATTGCTTTGATAGCTGCTTGTAACGGGGCCATAGATTTTATCTTGCCGGACATGATGGCTTCCTCTAAAATGTCTCTTATTTTGACAAGTTCAGGGAACTTCTGCCCCATCATGCCCATTATCTTTTCAAAATATTTTTTTTCTTGAGCCCTAATGAAGTATTTGTCCTATTATCATCTAGCGGGGGCTGGATCCTAGCGGCCTCCGACCTCCAAGGACGGGCATTCTCCTGAAATGATTCTAACGGATTTTTCTATAAATTTACTAGGGCGAACCTGTCTGGAGTAATTTTGTGTTGAACCGGAAATGGTTCATGAAATCTTCTTACATATCCTGCCACTCTTTCCAATTTATGTGATCCTGGCAGGTGTAATAAGTGAGCGCCTCTCCTGTTAAACTTCTTATAAATAGCTTCATCCTTAACTTCTCATTTCTTCCTACTCCAACTAGCTTATCGCAGCAGTCTCTCAAGTGTGCATGGGGATCACTTGTCCCATCAAAGATGTCAAACTTTGGAGGCTTGTAACTTATCGCCATGTCAATGTTAGGGTGTATATATAGATCCTCATAATCTAGACTTTCGCTCCCTCGAGCAACCTGAAGGTTCTTCATTTGTTTTCTCAATGCTCGCAGTTGTTCGGATACCGATTCTTACTCTTTATACTTAGCTTCCTTCTCCATTTTGACATACTGATCAACTTCATAAGGCAACTTGACCGTGACGGGCGCTGTGAAGGTGGGTTCTGAAATGACATATACAAGTGGAACACATAGCTCGTGTTTGGCAGTGTGTGCCGCAGGTATATGCTACTTTTAAGAGAAAAGCCTTTAAAATGTCTATACAAATGAAAGTGTGTTTAGAAGAATGAGTTTATGACACTTGTTTTACGAATAAATTGGGTTATGTTTTAAAACATTGATTTTTTCGAAAACAAAGTGGATTTTTGTGTACAGTAAAACTAGTTGGAAAACGGGTTTTAGATGTACCTTGAAAATCTCATATTCAAATTCAAACAGTTTGAAAGATCCTTAATTGCATCAATGTTTGTTAATTTGTAGAAATAACCCACTTTTGAAATCGTTTTTCTGAGTGTTCTAGTTTTCTTCTTGTTTTAGAAAGAGAGGCGGTTGACAAATCTCTCTTAGCCTCAAAACTTCATGGAAATTATTAGTGAAAATAATAATGGAAGTTAAATAATAGAAGTGATTAACAATTAAAATTAATTACTACTAAGTTGCGGTACTACTCTTCTTTTTACCTACGTTCTTTAAGGATTGCCTAAGTAGTCAATATAATTCAATAAAATAAAAGTAAAATATTCAATCCAATATTGTCAGTGTTGATACACATATAAACAAATAGTAGACTTATAAAAGCAATAGAGAAAGAGAAATGGACTCATGATTTGGGCATGAGAGAAATTTGGCCCAACAAACAATGAGCGAATAACGGCAGCTTTAGGTGACTCCAAGTTCAAGCTAATATTTGGGCCTGAGTTCGTTGAGAACTCAGCAGGCCCAACTCAGACACATGCGTAAAACAAAGTAAAGAAGGTTGTTTGATACATGGCCCAATTCAATATTAAAACATAAGTAACACCAATATAGGCCCAAGACAAAACTGTAATAATCAATAGTAGTTAGGAATTCAAATTAAGGTGAATTCACATAGAGTATAGAAATTTACAATGAAGCATTGGTTTCTATTTAACATTAAACCTAAAGAGATTAGCAAATGTCAATAGATTAAGGTCTTAAGGTAAAATTATACTCGTGGCCAAGATACCCTTTGGATCCCTGGAACTTCAAAGTTCACAAGGGTCTCCGAGACCCCGAACAGTGCTTGTGTCAGGGAGAATATCTCGACCAAGAACTAAATTATACTCCTAAATACTCTTAACCACTCACACTTACTCTTTCCTATATGTTTAAATGCTAATGAGGCATGCAATGTAAATTTCAATACAACAGTAACGATAACACACAAAGAGATGTACATTTCTTATGTATAACTGCTCAGAACACTACATACAACACCAAAAGAGATCATAGTTCATACCCACTCATGTAATACACTGTCATATTCTTTAATAGACTTAAGAGTACTAAATGAAGTCAATTGCAAGCACACATAAGGGAAAAGAAGCACTAGCAGGACACTTTGGAAATCCAGATAGTTAGATCATGTAACTTAAGAGCAGGAAGGTACATAGTTCAAAAATCCCAAGTCATGATCTCATTATCCTAACAGCTTATGTTCAAGAGTTTATCCCTAGATTAAGTCTCAAACCTATATTAATTGTAAAAGTTGACATCTTCAATTGGAATCTTTAATGGATGCTAACAAGAGTGCAAGTAAACAAGTCATGGCATGATTTTTTCTTCAAAAAATCTCTTCATACTCATACTAATCTCGCTAAAAGTTAAAGCATATTACTATATTTAAGTAAGCAGGCAGTAGTAAAAAGTTCATTTTAGGTTTACAGGTCAGCCCTAATTCATTAAGGGGGCTTTGGTGAAGTTCAAAGATAATGAAGGAGCATACATGAGCATGGGATGCAGGCAGTCTTTTTAGGAATAAGATAAATGTAGAGTATCCAAAAGAGAGCATATACATAGGCATTCAAAGATGATCACAACATCATAAACATGGTTGAGTCAAACTAACAGTGTCACAATGTATAATTTTTAGAAAAAGGACACTGAAGAGCATGGTATCAAAAGTCTATTATACAGGTTAGGTGTAGGAACTTAGTGATGATGAAGCTTAGTGTAATACTTTAGCACAACAGATGAGATTTAAACACTATAGATGTATCTTAACCAGGTTCTATAACTTAAGCTAAATTTGGAGCAGCTTCAGAATACACAAGAGATAAGTACATGAGTCCAATTAGTTCAGAGCATGCTTATACAATGAAATCCCAGACATGATTTCACAGTCATGAGGCTTAACAGAAGACTAATAGCCTTCCAAGAGTCATTAGAGTCTTATGAGAACATTTGAAAGAAGAAATTGATCTAAATGTCATGAGCTAATGTACCCATACTAAAGTGACAGTCCTATCTTTGTCATTGAAGGATTCATATTATTTAGGTTAGCTATCAAGTGAATCATACCACTAATACTAAGTGTATACGGTCAAAACCGGGCTCGCTCCTTGTGGGATTAATCGAGACTGCAATATTATAGGTTAAGGTTCGACCTCATATTATATCAAACCATGATGCAAAATTAGATTGTCGAGCTCGTGACCCAAAGATCGATCAATATCGAGATCAAGCAAGATCGAGACTGAGTAAGATCAAAATCGAGCAAGATCGAGGGAAACTTACTAAGCCAAATAACGGACAACTGAAATATCCGCGATCGATTGAGGATCACGGCGGAAATCTCGGTACATATCAAGGAGAGGCCGAGTAATTAGAAAATCATAGGATTTTATACCCTGTATAAATTGTACCAAGAGTAGAATACCCCTACTATAAAAGGGGGACTGATCATTTGTAATGCATATCATATCAACGCAACATAAAGCAATATACTGCCACCTTCTAGCTTTTATTATCTTATTACTCTATTAGCCTATTCATACTTTAGTTGAAACATCTTTGGTTCGAAGGAGGTCAAACTCAAGGGCCAAGGCAATTTGACACGCATGGTTTGCATTTATTCTTCTATTGTCATTTTCAATATTAAACATGTCTTCTTAATTTGTGCTAAGTTATACCACGTATCCTTAAAACTGCGTATAAATTCAATTGTTATCCGTTGTTTAGGGTAAACAGTGTGGCGCCCACCGTGGGGCTAAAGATAATAGTGATTATTTGGTGCAAACTTTCATAACACACATTATTTTACACTTGTTCTTTGGAGTATTTTTTATTCCAGGACCAAAATGTCAAACTCACAATCGGCACCCCTTCACATTGACAATGATTCCGACCACCACGACGAGAATGATAACATAGCACCAGGGAACGACGTACCTCCGATCGATCTCGATGGAGTTCCAGCTGTAGATCCAGTTGACGTCAGTTAGCATGCAGCCATCAACGCAAATTTGGCCGTCGGTCCTGAGGGCAGTGTCCGCAGGGATGTTCGATCTGCCGCTAAAAGCACCCATGGCGGCGAAGAGGGTGGGATAAGTATGCGAGTAATCTTCAAAATATTGCAGGCTCAACAGGCAGCGATAACCCAGCTCCAAAACCAGAATCGCCTACCTGACAGGATCGAGACCGAGCTATCCTAGGAAGTTGTCCACAGGGTTGAATCAGCTTCAAGGAAATCAAAGAATCAGGGACCGACCCTGCAATCATGAAGATGCTCGAAGAGTTGACAAAACGAATCGAGTCGATGGAAAAGAAGATGGAGGAAAATGATAAGAAGGTGGAAACTTACAATTCCAGGGTCGATCAAATCCCGGGGGCACCCCCGATATTGAAGGGTCTGGACTCCAAAAAGTTTGTGCAAAAGCCTTTCCCCCTGAGCACGGCTCCCAAGTTGATTCCCAAGAAATTATGAATGTCCTAAGTTCCTAAATATAACGGAACGACCGACCCGAACGAGCATGTTACCTCTTACACATGTGCTAACAAAGGGAATGATCTAGAGGATGACGAGATCGAATCAGTCTTGCTAAATAAATTCGGAGAGACCCTATCAAATGGGGCTATGATATGGTACCACAATTAGCCACCTAATTCTTTAGACTCATTTGCTATGCTTGCAGATTCGTTCTTAAAGGCACACGTCGGAGCCATCGAGGTCGAAATCATGAAATTAAACCTTTTCAACGTAAGGCAGAAGGACAACAAAATGCTCAGAGAATTCGTGTCTCGATTCAAAATGGAACGGATGGACCCGCCACCAGTCACCAACCATTGGGCTGTTCAAGTTTTTACCTAAGAACTTAATGTTCGAAGCTCGGTGGCTTCGCAGCAGTTGAAGCAGAATTGGATGGAATACCCGGCTGTTACTTGGGCCGATGTACATAATCGGTATCAACCGAAGATCAGGGTCGAAGACGACCAACTCGGGGCTCTTTCCACGTACGTGTATCCTATCAGACCTATCTACAAAATTAAGAGGGATATTGACCGAGAACCGAGGTCGAACAGAGAACGATATCAGCCATATAATGGAGATCGCAGGAGCGGCGGACCTGGGTGGAATCTTGTACGAAATAAAAAGAGAAGTGATCAAGGTTAGAGCTCTCGAGGGCTCATGAGTAATAACGGCTTCGACAAGATCATCGGACCCAAAAAGGCACCTCGATTATCAGGGTACAACTTTAGTGTTGACGTAGCCGCCATCGTATCAGCTATCAGACATATCAAAGATACCAGATGGCCTCAACCTCTACAAACCGATCCAACACAAAGGGATCCCAACCAAATATCCAAATATCATGGTACACATGGACATAGAACGAAGGATTGTCGACAATTGAGAGAAGAAGTAGCCCGATTATTCAACAACGAGCATCTTTGAGAATTTCTGAGCGACTGAGCTAAGAATCATTTCAGAAACAGGGATTCCAATAAACAGAATGAAAAAGACGATCCCCAAAACATCATTCATATGATCATCAGAGTGGTCGATGTTCCTCAAGGTCCGGTGATAAAACGCATCAAAGTATCAATCACAAGGGAAGAACGGACTCTACATTACATACCAAAGGAACTTTATCTTTCAACGACGAGGACGCAGAAGGAATCATACAGCCCCATAATGATGCACTGGTAATTTCTGTACTCATGAATAAAAATCGAGTTAAACATGTGTTAATTGATCCAGGTAGTTCGGCCAACATCATTCGATCGAGGGTCGTAGAACAACTCGGCCTACAGGACAAAATCATGCATATGGCCCGAGTTCTAAATGGATTAAACATGGCTTGCGAAACTACTAAGGGAGAAATAATGTTACCGATAAATGTAGCCGGTACCACCCAAGAGACCAAGTTTTATGTGATCGAAGGGGACACGAGGTACAATGTCCTGTTCGGGAGGCCATGGATCCACAACATGAGGGTTATGCCCTCGACCCTTCACAAGGTATTCTGACACCAGAAGGGATAAAGACGGTTTACGGGGAGCAACCTGCCGCAAAGGAGATGTTTGCCATCGATGAAGTAATTTTGATATCAATACTCTCATCAACAAATAACTCAGGTTCGAAAGTGAAACAAGAAACCAAATAGCAATCATCCATGCCAGCCTCGACCCAATCAGACAAGCAAGGGATTGATAAAGATGATGATTACGGGGTTCCTCAATCTTTTATAGCTCCTGATGATTTGATGCTACTACATTGACCGTCGAAGAGCTGGAGCAAGTCATACTGGCCGAACATCTGCCCAATCGAAAGGTATACCTGGGCAAGGAATTAACTCCTGAGCTCAGGAAAAGACTCATTCAATTTTTTATTGCTAATATGGATTGTTTTGCTTGGTCCCATCTCGATATGACAAGAATTCCACCGAAGATCACCACTCATAAACTAAGTCTGGACATGAAATTCTATCCGGTCAAGTAGAAAAAGTGATTGTAGTCCGAGATCAGGCATGCTTCATCAAAGATGAGGTAACTAAACTCCTTAAAATAGGGTCCATCTGGAAAGTAAAATACCCGAAATGGTTAGAAAACGTAGTGGTAGTCCATAAAAAGGGAATAAACTGAGAATGTGTGTGGATTACAAGGATTTAAATAAGGCATGCCCCAAAGACTCTTTCCCATTGCCTAATATCGATTGCATGATCGACGCCACGGCAGACCATGAGGTCCTCAGCTATCTCGATGCCTATTCCGGGTATAACCAAATATAAATGAACCTGGATGATCAAGAAAAGATCGCTTTCATCACTAAGTATGGAACATACTATTATAATGTAATGCCATTTGGGTTAAAAAATGCTGGTGCCACTTACCAACGCCTAGTAAATCGAATGTTCCAAGAACAAATAGGGAAATCTATGGAAGTTTACATTGATCATATGTTAGTTAAGTACCTATGAGCAGAGGACCATTTTAAGCATTTGTAGGAAACCTTCAGTATACTGATGAAATACAACATGAAGCTGAATCTAGAAAAATGCGCGTTCGGAGTCAGATCGGGTAAATTTCTTGGATTTATGGTATCCAACCGGGGAATCGAGATCAACCCCGACAAGATCAAAGCCATCGAGGATATCACGGTGGTGGACAATGTGAAGGCCGTACAAAGGCTAACCGAGCGCATAACTGTCCTGGGACGGCTCATCTCAAGGTCTTCCAACAAGCGTCATCGATTTTTCTTGTTGTTAAAGAAGAAAAACAACTTCACATGGACCCTGAAATGCCAACAAACCTTGGAATAACTCAAGCGGTACCTATAGAGCCTGCCACTGCTTCACACACTGAAGGCGGACAAACAACTATACTTGTATTTTGTAGTATAAAGCGGTAAGTGGAGTCCTAGTTTGGGAAGAAAAAGGTACGCAATTTCCGATTTATTATATTAGCCGGGCCTTAGGTCAGGTCGAAACTAGATATCCTCACATGAAAAAACTGGCGCTCGCTTTGCTAATCGCCTCTAGGAACCGAGGTCGAAAAAGAGTTACTGGTAAACTCAGGTGCGTCTTCGAGAATCTGGACCCTCTTTACGGATGGTGCATCGAACGTAAAGGGGCCCGGACTTGGCATCGTACTGAAGCCACCCACAGGAAACATAGTCAGGCAATCCATTAAAATTGTGAAATTGACTAAAAATAAGGCCGAATATAAGGCCATGAATGCATGTCTCGAACTGGCGAAGAGCTTAGGGGCGGAGGTGATCGAAGCTAAGTGCGACTCCCTCCTTGTGGTAAATCAAGTTAACGAAATGTTCAAAATCAGAGAAGAACGAATGCAAAGGTACCTGGATAAGCTACAGGTAACATTACATCGATTCAAAGAGTGTACCTTGCAGCATGTACATCGAGATCAGAATAGTGAGGACGATGCACTTGCAAACATAGGCTCTTCGGTCGAGGACGACGAGCTCAAATCGGGTGCAGTCGTACAACTCACGAGATTGGTAGTAGAGGAAGGTCACACCAAAATAAACTCTACAAACCTAACTTGGGATTGGAGGAATAAATACATAGAATATTTGAGGAACGACAAAGTACCCGCAGATCCTAAAGAGTCGAGGGCCCTGTGCACAAAGGCAGCTCTATTCTGCTTGACCGAGGACAGAACCTTGTTCAGAAGATTGTCTGATGGCCCAATAGCTATTTGTCTGGGACTGGGAGATACCGAGTACGTTCTGAGGGAAGTCCACGAAGGTACCTACAGGAATCACTCAAGCGCCGAATCATTGGTTCGAAAAAGATGTGAAGGAATTCATAAAAAAATGTGATAAATATCAAAGGCATGCTCCGATGATTCATCAACCCGGAGAACTGTTACATTTGATCTTGTCTCCATGGTCATTCATGAAGTGGGCAATGGACATTGTTGGCCCTCTTCCATGGGCACCAGGTAAAGCTCAATTTATCTTATTTATGACTGACTATTTTTCTAAGTGGGTTGAAGCCCAAGCGTACGAGATAATCAGGGAGAAGGAGGTCATTGATTTCATTTGGGACCATATCATATGTCGGTTCGGGATGCCATCCGAAATCGTATGTGACAACGAGAAACAATTTATCGGAAGCAAAGTGACCAAGTTTCTCGACGAACATAAGATCAAAAGGATCTTTTCCACACCATACCACCCCAGTGGGAAGCGACAAGCTGAATCGACCAAAAAACCATAATCCAAAACCTTAAGAAAAGGTTGGCTGACACTAAGGTAAAATGGATAGAGATCCTGCCCGAAGTTCTTTGGGCAAATCGCATGACTTCGAAGTCCAGTACCGGGGCTACCTCAGTCTCATTGGTTTATGGCGACGAAGCTCTAATACCGGTCAAAGTCGGTGAGCTGAGCATCAGATTCCGATATGCAACAAAGGAATCAAATGAGGAGGCCATGAACACGAGCCTGGAGCTATGTGATGAAAGGCATGAAGTCGCCCTTGTTCGATTGGCCGCCTAACAGCAACAGATAGAGAGGTATTACAATCAAAGGTCCAACCTTAGATACTTCAATGTCGGTGACTTAGTACTAAGGAAGGTCACACTAAGCAAGGTGGTCGACAAGGAGTGGCACAAGGTCGTTAGGTCTGAAAGCACGCGTTGCACTCTTTTTCCCTTGAATCGTTTTTCCCAATTGGGTTTTTCGTCAAGGTTTTTAATGATGCAATATTGGATCGTGCTAACTTAGAATCAAAGACCGATCACGAATCGGTGTCGAAGATAGCACTAATAGTATCCAATGTTCCTCTATAATCAACCTTGAATACTGGGGGGCATTACCCTTGGACATCAACTTTTGCGAGGAAATTACTTCTTAATAGAAGGGTCTCGATAGGTAAGATTCGTTGTAAGGGACAAACAGTCAAACAAACCATGCCCACATAGGTTTCTCGAGCCCTGGTATAAAACATGTACGCATGTATAGCTGTTTTTCACAAGAATAAAGAGAAGTACTTTCCTTGCAATTATCTTATGTTTTAGAAAAATTACCTCTTTACAATTTTGTACTTCCGATCTCTTAAGGATGATCACTGTTATACCCCATATTTTCGTATGTGAAAGTATGCCAAAAGTAAATTGATGAAAGCTCGGAAATGAGATGTTACATCCCGCATTTTTTATACGTTAACATTTCGTCGTAAGTTAATCGACGTAAGTTCAAGAATGAGATTATTTTAAGATAATAATCATTCTATGCGATTTCAAACAAGTAATGAGTAAAATCGTGAAGGTGAGAAGCTAAGCAAATCAAAGAAAATGAATTTCGTCGAAATTTTACATTTTAGGATAAAATACGGCCCGAGCTAAAATACCCGATATTTATGGACTAGTACCAAATAAGGTACCACATGGCCATGATAGTAAGGTGTATAAAGTGTGTTAAAAGTGAGTAGTATTTTAAATAATTTGAGATAATTTTTAATTATATGGGTAATTGGGTAATTATTGGTTAGCGGGGATTAACAAATTAATTAAAGGATTGAGTGGATAATTATTGGATAAGATTTGACCCCCTCTAACGTGGCAGCCATATAAAGATCAATTAAGGGACTCATAAGTCACATTGCAAGATGGCATACTAAGAAAATCTTGGGGCTTAGTCATTACATAGGTGGTAGTAACGTGATATCTCAAAAAATGTTCCCAAGGGAGACATGTCTAATCTCCATAAGCAATGTAAATTGCTTCAGAAAATTCATCCAAGCATTTGAAACATTGCTTCAGCAAATTCATCCAAGCATTTGAATATGAATAATAGTAACGTGATTTTCTTAATACAAAATTCATTTGGAACGTGGGTGATACAAAATTCCAAATGCAAAGAACTTTTATCTTGAATGAATATCAAGAACACATTTCGTAAGTGGGTTATGCAAATGCAAAGAACTCTTATCTTGAAGGAATACCAAAGTTCATTCGGCAAACGAATTATACATAATGTAAAGGCAAGGACGATAGTCACTCCATATTATAATAGCAACGGGATTTTTCTATTCTAAGGGAGTACGGTGTAATCCTTCTCAAGAATATCACATGGATGTTTCCCTACTCCAGGTATGTTAAGGCTATCCCTTCTTTCTTTTTGGCATGACCCAAATGAAACTGAAAGAAACGAGCAAACGCACAGTTTCCATAAACGACTCGATTCATAGAACTATTTGGGGTGTCCATATTTTTTATTCCCCATGTGAATTATTATTATATCTTCTGTTCATGGGTCTTAGAAATATACGTATTTGATAAAATTTATCCGACAGGTATATTATTTTTATGACATTCCGAGAAAATTTTATTAACTTATTTCTTATGCATTTCATGCATTTATACATATACATTGACCTATGACCAGATGGCGTTATATACGCATATATTATATGTATACGGGATAAGGGAAAAGGTTATGGCGTTATATACGCACCAACACCTGATCAACTGGTATACGTTGATGATTTTCCTACAGTGGCCGAAATGATATGATGGGATACCCTCAGAGGCTTGATGATGTTATGAACACATATGCCTATGCATGGTATGGCATTTATACGCATATGCATGACATTATAAAAATGAAATGATTCACACAGCTATGCAGACGTACATGTCGAGTGTTTTACTCTGTATTTCTCTCATGTCTATTATTTACTGATTTGTATTCCTTACATACTCGGTACATTATTTGTACTGACGTCCCTTTTTCCTGGGGACACTGTGTTTCATGCCCGCAGGTCTCGATAGACAGGTCGAGAGTCATCCAAGTAGGCGATCAGCTCAGTAGAAGATATTGGTGCACTCCATTTGCTCTGGAGTTTCTTGTTTGGTCAGTATGATTTAGATGTGTATGGTTTGGTATGGAGGGGCTCTGTCCCGACCTTTATGATAATTATGTACTCTTAGAGGCTTGTAGATATATATCGTGTACGTGAAACATTGTACGGCCTTGTCAGCCTATGTTTTGAATTTATAAATGATGATGTTGGCCTATTAGGCCCGTATGTCACGTGTATATGATAATGTAATAAGAAATATACATTACGTTGGTACTCGGTTGAGTAAGGTACCGAGTGCTCGTCGCGGCCCATCAGTTTGGATCATGACAAAAGTGGTATCCGAGCAGTTCTATCCTAGGGAGTCTACAAGGCTTGTCTAGTAGAGTCTTGTTTATGGGTGTGTCGTGCACCACACTTATAAGCAGGAGGCTACAGGATATTTAGGACTGTCACTCTTTCTTCCTACTCTAGATCGTGTGGTAGAGCTCAGTTGTAAGAACTCAATTCTTAAACTCTATCTTACTTATGGTACGGCGATACCTATATCTAGAAAGACGGTCGGTAAGAGATATAGCTGTGGAAGAATTGAGTCAGAGGAACTCAATTTTTGCATCATGCTTATGATGGATGAATATGAGGTATTCAGCAAATCATGTGTATACTAAGATGTGTAAGCTTCTTGATAAGAATCCCTAAGGCAAGAATGCCTATCCACTCTTACGGTAAAAAGGAAAAGGAGGGAGACACAAGTTTCAGCAAGTAAAAGAAGCAAGGTGAAGAAGGGTACGATACATCCAGTTAATGAAGATTATCAGTATTACAGTTTCGGCAGAAAAATATAAGCATTGTGAGTTACCCGCAACAGTAACAGAGGTATGTATAATTGGCCACACCCATCTCAGTTATACCCTATTAGGGGCTAACATGTGTAGATTAAGAAAAGGACGGGATATTAGGATCCGGCTGGGGTTAGAGTAACCCAAAATGGTGAATTAATTGTTTGCATTAGTTGACATTTTCGAAGGATATTGCAAATGTGCTAATAGATCTCTTTGTGAGACACCCAGATGGCGCACTCTAAAATAGTACATCTACATATGAGCACTATAAAGATAGACACTGGAAGCCTTGAAGGGATAAATATTACCTTAGTGTGGCTCGCGTCTCTAGTAGAGAGAGAACGTTAAGCAATCAGAAGAGCCACTAGATGGAGCAAAGGGGAGCTAAAAGCAAAAGAATGTCTTGTTCGAGTTTTCAGAATAAAGTGATAGGCATAAATGTTAGCGGGAAATAAGAAAAGAGTTAATAAAGCATTATGAGTAAGATATGATACATGGATGACAACGGTAGATCAAAAGATGATAGTATTGCAGAATCTTTAGTCAAGTGAAGGAAGAAACAAGGGGTGACAGGCCTTAGGACAACAAAAGAGTATAGGCCATACAATGATGTCCTCATTTTGAGAAATAAGTTCGCAACTCTAACTCGATTACCAAAAGGAAAAGTTAGACCCCAGAATAATAGAACTAGTATGGATTGGTGGACAAGATAAATAAAACATGAATTAGGGACTGAGTGGTTGATAATAGTCGGCATCATGAGAATTTTAGATTTTGCTCTGGCGACAATAGAATGGACAACAGAAGAAGATTCATGAGAAATTCAGAGAATGGTCATTCAGGAAGACGCTTCCCTAAAGCAAGCAATGTGAGCAAAGTTCAGCTTAAGGGACTGTATGTGCCAATTATACTAAGCGTCACCCTCATGAGTGAAGAATTTTGTTATCCTTGGTACAGAAGGATTACCACAAGGCAAGTAAGGGTCATCGATGATGTGAAAAGACGCCAAATATGAAGAGGTAAAACATCTATGGGTAGATCATCATAGCGCCAAATCATAAGTACTCCCCTAAAGGGGGAATATGGAACGATGTGGCATTAAGCCAGAATTAAGTGGTTCTAGTAATTATGGAATGGTAAAGGAAGAATGCGAAAAAAATAAAAAAGGGATGAGATTGCAATTATCCAAAGCCTACATATATGCTACGATTCCAGAACATTATGCAAACACGACGTCAAGGAGAGGAAGTAAGGATTCCTGCCAGTACGAGAGGTAAGTTAATGCAAAGGAAATAACCCAAGAAAGGTTACGCGGAACATTGATATGAGAATGGGCCAACGAGTAGTTGGTAGTTGATTAAGGAAGAGCCTAGTTATGGCTAAACAGGAGGTTACAAACGAGTCAGCAAATCATGCAAGATAAACATAGTAAAGCCCAATATAGTGAATTCAGCCTCGTAGTAATGTCATTATAATACTTAAGAAATATTCAGACAGGAGTTATGGTTGTTAAAGGTACCGTATGAGTATTACAGGAATAAAAGAGAGTGCCACTGGGAAGACAGTCAAAATATCAGTTCAGAAACAACCCTACAAGCACGAGAGCATGGAGGTAAGTAACTACGGATAATTGTAGGCGAGGAAGAACATCAAAATTTTATTGGGTATACGATGTAATAAGCTTGCAACTTTACAAGAGTCAAAGGGTCCTCCCTATGTACTACAGTGAAAGACTAGCTGAGGAAATAAGGAAGAAGGCTTCAACCTAAGCATAGTAACCTAAAGAGGAAATGGTCTTGTAACAACAGTTTCACAACAATATTGTACGTCTATAGCACCCATGAAAGGCTAAACATAATAACTAATACCATGAACCGCAGATCAGGAAATAGCTTAAGCCTACATACAGGCTGATCGGAAGAAAGAGGAAACTGAAGAGTTACATCAACTAAGAAAATCAGGAGTCTGATTATTGGACCCAGAAAATTTTAGACATCATGATTAAGAACATTGCAGAATCACTCTTAATATCAGAGGTACAAGAGAGATAGTACAATAGCCATATTTTATAATGCCTCTATGATAAAGCCTGTGAGAAGAGTACCGGCCTCATAAGAAGTCAGTACGACGCTCTCACCGGATTGTGCATGCACCAGAGGTACAAGTATTATAATAGAGCTTTAAGTTATGGACGTGAATTACACCGAGATGGAAGGGAGGTCATGAAAGAGATAGAAGATACGATGCGAGAATTTAAGGTAAGTAAGGTAAAGGTGAACAACGTACGAGATACTCAAAGGCAGAAGATTGTGAATAGTCCATACTTCAGATAAAAGGACTAGAAGCGCGGGGAATCAGTATCTAGGAATAATAGCGGCATCGTCAGTAGCATATCTTCCAGCCTATGGTCTAGGTATCAAAAATCCTAACTAAGAGAGTAAAGAAGCGTTAGATGTGATGTGATGTCTCGCTTGATGTTCCAAAATGACATAAGGAAATCTATGATGCAAGCAAGTTGAAAGGTTGCAAGTTATATAAATAGATATGTGTAGGTCGCAAGCTATTGTATGGTGAAGTGACAAGGTTCTAGAAGACAGGAGTAAGGATAAGAACGGGCGAGTGAGAAGGTAACGAAAATGGATATGTCCTCAGAATTAAGCCCATGAAAACAAGAAGAGCTGATGGTTTCTCTAAGATAAACAAAGCTCACTATAGCCTAAATGAACTCAAAGGAGTCTAATACTAATAGCATTTAGAAGAGATGGAATGCTGCCCTGGTAATATAATGAGGGTGTAATTGTGATAGATAAAGGATGATGTTTGGGCCTTTGATTGAGAGATGATCTGACGAAGAAAGGAAAGGGATCTCATGAATTGGACAGGATTAAAATACCCACGCAAGGTGAATCACATTGGGATGCTGTGAGATACGGTTATGAAAGCATGGTATCACCCCAGGTGGATCAGTCTAATCATTTCAGATGTTCCCCGATGAAACGTGAACCCTAGCGACAGTGTTACATAAAAGGTTAAGTTATCAGGGGTAGATTATAGAGCAATATTGGGGTGAATCAATAATGGATGGATAAAAGTTATAAAGTATGAGATGAGATTAGGCCGTCATTCTTAAGATGAACAGTAATATGGATGTATTAAAGGAAATAGATTTATACATATTGGATAAGCAATGAAAGCAACCTGGAATTTGGTAGCAGACCTGAGTAATGAGAAATCGAGGTAAGAGTTATGGTATAGTATGACCTACTTAGATGCAGTACAATCATACGGATGGATAACTGGGTCTATGAAATAAGATATAGCAATATTAATAAGTTCGAAAAAATACTGAGCAAAGAACTTCAGTAATGGCTAAAAATCGGAGGAAAAAGGAAAGAAGATACGCATAAGCGCACTTACAAGGTCAGAGTCGTACAGGCTGCATGATAGAAGATAGCAATAGTTACGAGACCAGAAGGATTCCGACCATAAGTCGTGGTGTGAGAAAGAGGCCTAAAGGGGGGAATGCCCTGGCCTTTGGATTTATTCACAGAACACTTTCCTAGATGGCAAGGAGAGTAATAAAGTATTCGGAAGACATAGGCTATGAAAATGATAAGTACACCAGTCAACATTCGAGGACGAATGTTCCAAAGGGGGGAATGATGTTACACCCCATATTTTCGTACGTGAAAGTATGCCATAAGTAAATTGATGAAAGCTCAAAAATGAGATATTACATCCCGCATTTTTCGTACGTTAAAGTTTCATCGTAAGTTAATCGACGTAAGTACGGGAATGAGATTATTTTAAGATTATAAGCATTCTATGCAATTTCAAACAAGTAATGAGTAAATTCGTGAAGGTGAGAAGGTAAGCAAATCAAAGAAAATGAATTTCATCGATGTTTGATATTTTGGGATAAAATATGGCCCGAGATAAAATACTCGGTATTTATGGACTAGTATCATACAAGGTACCACATGGCCATGATAGTAAGATGTATAAGGTGTGTTAAAAGTGAGTATTATTTTAAATAATTTGAAATAATTCTTAATTATGTGGGTAATTGGGTAATTATTGGTTAATGGAGGATTAACAAATTAATTAAAGGATTGAGTGGATAATTATTGGATAAGATTTGACCCCCCTAACGTGGCAGCCATATAAAGATCAATTAAGTGACTCATATGTCACATTGCAAGATGGCATACTAAGAGAATCTTGGGGCTTAGTCATTACCTAGGTGGTAGTAACGTGATATCTCAAAAAAAGTTCCCAAGGGAGACATGTCGAATCTCCATAAGCAATATAAATTGTTTCAGCAAATTCATCCAAGAATTTGAAACATTGCTTCAGCAAATTCGTACAAGCATTTGAATATGAAAAGTAGTAACGTGATTTTCTTAATACAAAATTCATTTGGAAAGTGGGTGATAAAAAATGCCAAATGCAAAGAACATTTATCTTGAATGAATATCAAGAACCCATTTCTTAAGTGGGTTATGCAAATGCAAAGAACTCCTATCTTGAAGGAATACCAAAGTTCATTCGGCAAATGAATTATACAGAATGCAAAGCCAAGGACGATAGTCACTCCATATTATAATAGCAATGGGATTTTTCTATTCTAAGGGAGTACGGTGTAATCCTTCTCAAGAATATCACACGGATTTTCCCCTACTCCAGGTATGTTAAGGCTATCCCTTCTTCTTTTTTGGCATGACCCAAATGATACTGAAAGAAACGAGCAAACGCACAATTTCCATAAACGACTCTTTTCATAGAAATATTAGGGGTGTCTATATTCTTGATTCCCCATGTGAATTATTATTATATCTTCTATTCATGGGTCTCAGAAAAATACATATTTGATAAAATTTATTCGACAGGCATATTATTTTTATGACATTCCGAGAAAATCTTATTAACGTATTTCTTATACATTTCATGCATATATACATGTACATTGACCCATGACCAGATGTCGTTATATACGCATATATTATATGTATATGGGATAAGGGAAAAGGTTATGGCATTATATATGCACCACCACCTGATCAACTGGTATACGTTGATGATTTGCCCACAGTGGCCGAAATGATATGATGGGATGCCCTCAGAGGCTTGATGATATTATTAACACATATACCTATGCATGGTATGAAATTTATACGCATATGCATGACATTATAAAAATGAAATGATTCACAGAGCTATACAGACGTACATGTCGAGTCGTTTACTCCATGTCTATTATTTACTGATTTTTATTCCTTACATACTCGGTACATTATTTGTACTGACGTCCATTTTGCCTGGGGACACTATGTTTTATGCCCACAGGTCTCGATAGACAGGTCGAGAGTCCTCCAAGTAGGCGTTCAGCTCAGCAGAAGATATTGGTGCACTCCATTTGCTCCGGAGTTGCTTGTTCAGTCAGTATGATTTAGATGTGTATGGTTTGGCATGGCGGGGCCATGTCCCGACCTTTATGACAATTATGTACTCTTAGAGGCTTATAGACATATGTCGTGTATGTGAAAGATTGTACGGCCTTGTCGGCCTATGTTTTAAATTTATAAATGATGATGTTGGCCTATTAGGCCCGTATATCACGTGTATATGATAATGTAATAAGAAATATACGTTATGTTGGTACTCGATTGAGTAAGGTACCGGGTGCCCATCGCGGCCCATCGGTTTGGGTCGTGACAATCACTCCCTTACTGTGGGGACTGCCGTCCGAAAAGCAAACCCCGAACAGATCAAACCATTGAAAATCGGGGTCATAAGACCTCTAAGGCAACACCCGAATTTTAAAGGCCACGGCCATACCCACTCGGGGACTGTTATCTTAGGCAAGCGTGGATAACTCGGGAAAGCAAGATCACTGGGCTACACCTGAATTAAAAGGCTACGGCCAAATTAACACGGATCGGAGACGTTCGAGAATCGTAACATAAAATAGGCCTTCAAAATTTTCATAACCGATTTTGAAGGCTACCCTCAGAAAACTATAATATGAGTTACTTACTTTGGGAGAAGGTTCCCGGTAATACCGAACCTCCAAAATGACTCAAAAATAAAAATAATGTAAAGGCAGGGTTTCTTCGAACTTACACAACCTAAGCTATTTTATATTAAGACATTCCGACCTTTGTGAATACAAGTAATAAAGCAGAGGAAATATTTGAAAGCCAAAAGGGAAAAGAAAGCCTTGTATATATTTACCCAATAATCTTTTTACAGAGGCCAAAATGGCTTAATTCAAAAATTTACAATGGTCGAAACAACCAAAAAAAATTGCAAAAGAGAGTAAACCATATAAAGGCCTAAGTGGCCTGGTCTTCATCGGAGGCGGCATCTCCGCCCTCAGGATCTTCCCCGCCTTCAGACTCGCTTAAACTCTCGGAATCTTCTTCAAGAAAGGCCAACTTCCGGGCCCTGGCTTCTTCTGCTTTGGCGTTCTCGATTTCAGCCAGGATATCGAAGTCCTGAGCATGGACTCCCTCGAGGGCTTCCTTTCGAGCTTGCCACCTTACATGATCCACCATGATTTTGGCCTATGCCTGGATGGCCTCGACGTTGACCTTGAATTTGGACACTTTAGCATCGGCTTTGGTATTGGCCACGGCCACCTCAGATTTGGCCGCCTCGAGTTCATTGGCCAAGATTGCCTTATCAAAAATAGCCAAGTCCAATTAGGATTGAAGGTCCTCGATTTTCTTGACCTGCTTGGATGCCTTCTCTTTTGCAGCTCAGAGTTGGGTCTCAGCCAACTCCAGTTGTGCTTGGGCAGCTTCCCTTTTCAAGGCTAAGATGTCCATATTTTTCTTGAACTCCTCAGCCTGAGCTTGACTTGTATCTACCTGTGCCTAAAGCTCCCCGATTTGTTCAAGCCTTTGCCGGACCTGCATAATCGGATAGTTAGTCACTATGTTCAATTCATTTTCACTATCGTGAAGCACTCGAAATATCTGCTTGGCTCATTACGAGCCATTACTAAATCGGCCTGAAGCTTCTCACTAAGAAACTTGTAGGTGTCACTCTTCCCAGTGACGTCTCAAACCTCGGCCTCGTGGTGAGTTAATTCCTCCTGGTATCGAAGGAAAGTCTCATGATGCAGCAACGAAGCATGCAAACATAAGGGAAGGTGTTATGGTTATTTACAACTTTAAATTTAGAATATATGAGAAGAAAGATACACAAAGTTACCCGATTAAATGCTTGTTCGGCTTCATTGAATAGGCAGGGGGTTTCCACCTTGTCCATCACTGCCTGATCTTCTTCGGTCACCAAGCACCGAAGGTAACTAGCGACACCCACAGGGGCAGAGAAAACCCGAGCATACTTCGGGATAGAGAAAGCTATTGACCGTCTTCGGTCAGGATCGACGCTCGGGGCCGAGAATCGGTTCACCAATTTTGGGCTCGAGGAAGACCCACTGGCTCCCGACAATGGTACCTTCTTTGGCACCGGCAAGTCTCGGAGCCTAGTGACATTCTCGAAGGCAGCGGACTCAAATCCGTCCAAGAAGTGGTAGATATCGGTCGCCCCCTGAGGTCCCTCGTGAGAACGGCTTTCTAACTTACCGGCCTCGTGAATCATGGCATCTGAAATCTAAGGGGACCCGGTAATGTCGATCGCCCCAAGCTCGTCTCTCGAGATACCTTCCTCTGCTTGAGAAGCGTCACCCCCCAGTATCTCTATCGACCCCCTTGGCTGGGGGCAGAGTGGACTCAACCCCTTCTGGTTCGGGAGCTTCGGCTAAGACTCCCTCATCGACCTCCTCATGTAGGGATGGTCCGATTTCGGTATTGGCCGGTTCAGAGGACCCTTACATCATAACACCTGCCCGCACACGGGCCACCAACTGGGATTTCTCTTCTTCTTCTTCTTCTTTGGACTCATCCCTTAATCGGCGTATTGAGTCCGAGGATAGAGTGACGGTGCTTCCCTTGGGCTTGCATGACCTCTTCTTCGGTTTCTTCTTTTCCAAGTTCGGGGAACTCGGGACCCTTTTACTCTTCTTTTCATCACCCTGCTTCGGAGCAGGGGACTTGAGAGGCACATCCTCCTCATTGGATGGAGGCCTCATGGAAACATCTCTGGGGAGACCTACAAAAGAAAACAGAACGATAAGAATTCGACTGTACGAGGAGGGAATTAAACATTATTACATCAAAAGAGAAAACTTACCATGATTACGGGCCTCCCATCGACCCTTTGATAATTCCATCCAAGCACGCTCGGAATATGGTCTCTGTGACACAAGGCCCTCGACCCATTCATTGCGTTCATGAACTACATCCGGCACCTAGGCCACAATTGCGACACCAAAAATATTGTTAAGGAAGGAGATAAGAGTTAAACCAACAAGATTGAACATTCAAGGCGAAGTACTACTTACGATTCGTGTTCCATTTGTCAGGAAATGGCATGTCTTTGGCAGGGATCTGGTTAGAAGTCTTTATTCAAACAAATAGGCCCATCTAACCTCGGTCATGATCCTCATCTATACTCGAGAACGGGGCCTTGTTGGCCCTGCTAGCAAGCTTGATCATCCCTCCTTGATAAAGTCAGGCACTATAGAGGCGCATAAGGTGATCGAAGGTAAAGGGATATCTCTAGATTTTTCTCACGAAGAATCGGAAGTGAATCACTATTCTCTAGAAGGAAGGGTAGATCTGGCCAAGTGTCACGTCGTACCTCTTGCAGAAAGCAACGATGATAGGTTTGAAGGGACCCAACGTGAAGGGGTAAGTGTAAGCACTTATAAAACCCTCCACGTGGGTAGTGATCGATACTTCGGGCGAAGGTACCACCACATGCTTATCGACCCATATGCAATCCTCTTTAACCTTGGTGAGGAGATCATCGGTGATTGCATATATATACCTCGAGACTGGCTCACATCGACTCGGTACCAAGGAGGTCTTTTCAATCTTAAAGTCAGCAACAATAGGACACAATGCCAGAACGTATTCCTCAAGTTGAGGTTCCACCACAACCTCATCGCCGGTGGGTCATGATAAAGAGGCGGCCTCTTTTTGTGTTACAGTCTTAGAGGTTTTCGCCATTGTAGAACAGAAGAAAAGGGAATTAGGATGGTATGCGGTTTGCTAAAAGTTCAAGAAATTTGGGTGCAATAGTTACAAGCAAAGAGCTTTTTGAAAAGAAACAAGAATAGGAGGAGCTATGAATGTAAAGTTTGAATAGAGGAAGGTTAGAGTACTTATAGCTTGCTGGCGATGGTTCAGAACCCATAGTGGCCGACCAGCAACTGACAGGCATTTAATACCTTGGTAACTGGACTGACAGGATTTTTTGATATCCATTTGTTTCTTATGTCATAGTCGGGTGCATCAGTGACATTCGTCGCTTACGTCACGACCCATAGAGATGGGATTCAGATGTTCATACCATTTTTTGTCATCTTCTCTCCAAGAAACGAGGGGACTATCTGTATACGGTCAAAATCGGGCTCGCCCCTTGTGTGATTAATCGATATTAGAATATGATAGGTTAAGGTTCGACCTCATATTATATCGAACCATGATATAAAATTATATCATCGAGCTCGTGACCCAAAGACCGATCAAGATCGAGATCAACCAAGATCGAGACCGAGTAAGATCAAAACCAAGCAATATTGAGGAAAACTTGCCAAGCCAAATATCGTACATCCGAAATATCCGCGATCGGTCAAGGATCACAGCGGAAATCTCGGCACATATCAAGGAGAGGCCGAGTAATAAGCAAATAATAGGATTTTTTATCCTGTATAGAATTGTACCAAGAGTAGGACACCCCTACTATATAAAGGGGGTCCAATAATTTGTAATGCACATCATATCAACACAACATAAAAGCAATATACTGACACTTTCTAACTTTTATTATCTTATTACTCTATTATCCTGATCATACTTCAGTTGAAGCATCTTTGGTTCGAAGGAGGTCAAACTCGAGGGCCAAGCCAATTCGATACGCGTGGTTTGCATTTATTCTTCTATTGTCAATTTCAATATTAATCTGTCTTATTAATTTGTGCCAAGTTATACCACGTATCCTTAAAATCGCGTATAAATTCAATTGTTATCCGTTTTTTAGGGTAAACAGTTTGGCGTCCACCATGGGACTAAGGATAATAGTGGTTATTTGATACAAATCTTCATAACATATGAAATCATTTGAAAGATTCTTTGTTAATCTTAGAAGCTTAGCAACATATAAGTTATTCAAAGACATATTCTTTAAGATTACCATAATAATAGATTAGTACATGATTCTAATTTCAGGTTATTATATAAACTTTTACTCTAACGTTTAGTGATCAATCATGAGCTAATGAGAAAACACATATAGGTAATTAACTATAACATATGAGAAAAATAGAGTGAATTAACAAGAAAACAGCAGAACGAACATGATTTAAATTAGATGATTAAGAGAGAAGAAAGGTCGAGGTTCACTGACGTTCTATTGGGTAGCAAACCAAACGAGAGTCTTTCTTAGCCGTTAAGAATCAGGAACTCAAAATCCGACCAGTGTAAAGCTTGGAATCAGAATTAAATCAAAGGTTAGTTAGAAACCCTAGCTTGATTTTTCTACTCAAGACTAAAAATTGATGTTTCTCTTTTTGTTAAGTCATTTTCGTGTGTATCTTGTGTTATTATTTTTCTACACCAATAAGGTTTCTTTGGTTTAAACGGTTAACTATGTTATTCTATTGTCGCCCTGGTTCATCATATTTATATTGTATTTCCTAATTCTTTAATTGGTGTTTGGTTTTCATACTAGTATTATTCGACATGTACTAACGTCCCTTTTGCCGGGGGCGCTGCATCTTTAATGGATGCGGGTGTTTCCACAGCGGAGGATATGGACCAGTGATAGCGGTGCTCATTCTTCCCAGCTGACCTGGTGAACCCCATCTCATTCCGGGGTTGTGCATCTTTTGTTTCGTATGTATTATCGTATTTTGAGGCATAGCCGGAGACTTGTTGCCGGCACTATCATTGTACTCTTTGGTATTGTAGAGGCTCTGTAGACATAGTGTGGGTTGTGTATGGGTATTGGGAATGTTAAACAAGTTGTGTTGTGATTAAATCACTTGTTCCACTTTTAACCATGAAGGTGTCTGTGTGGGTGTGTGTTTTGAGACTTATTAATGGAGTTACTAATGGTAGTGAATTGGTATTGTATACATGATCACCTTACTGTTTAATTAACAAAAATATGTATTATCCTTATTCATGGATGAGTTTGGGTAGAAGGAAATCTAACAGGCTTGCTCGGTCGGGTTCACTCGGTTGAGTGCCGGTCGCACTCCCCGTGTTTGGGGCGTGACAATCACCTTCTCAAATAGTAACTCAACATAACAAGAACATTTGGAATACAAATTGAACGCATATATCTCTTGACACAAGGCTTATTCAGAATAATCAATTTACAATGAGCAACACACGACTTACAAGGCCATTGTGGGATTCAATTCTAAAATAGGTATTTAGCCAACAGACTTTATTTGAGCTTTCCTTAAGTTACTACAATGTCCCAACACTTCTAGCAATAACAATTTATAGGAAGACAGTGAAAATCAGATAATAATTAGAAGGATTCACATGGTGTAACTCTCTTAGGAATTTTGTCAAACACCTAGTATGCAAAATAGACTATAAAGCTCTACAATGGTAATCCCTTCCTCCCTTAACCAATTTCAACAAGAAACTAACCAAAATGGTTCATTAATCCCACATAATACAACCTATTGTCATATGCATGGCCTATTTCTAAACCCCACAATATACTGGAACTCATAACCTCTTGCATGAAAGCTTAGGAGTAGGACTTACCCGGATAGATGATAATCTAGTGATTGGCTTCCTTGATTCTTGAAGATTGGTGCAAGAATGTGTAACAACCCGGTCGGTCATTTTGAGCTCTAGCGCATCGTTCAGCGGTTTGAGTCCCTGAGCAGCTTCACTTTAGGTATTATGACTTGTACGCGTGGTCGAAATTTAATTTCGGGAAGTTCGAAGTTGATTTGAAAAGAATATTCTAATTTCGAAAACCTTAAGTTGGAAGAATTGACTAAAGTGTGATTTTTGAGTAAACGACCTCGGAGCCGGGATTTCAAGGTTCCAGCAGGTTCGCATGATCATTTTGGACTTGGGCATATGTTCGGATCGAGTTTTGGATGACCCGGGGGCGTTTCGGCGCCTATTATGGAAATGGGCATTTTGGAAGAATTTCAAAAGAATTAGTTTGAGGTGTATTTCAATGTTATCAAGGTTCGTTTGGGATTCCAAGTCTGGGAGTAGCTCCGTATGGTGATTCTAGTATTGAGAGTGCATCCGTAAGTGGATTTGGAGGTCCGTAGGTCATTTCGAGGTCATTTGGCGAAAGTTAGAAATTTGAAGGTTTAGGAGAGTTGACCGGGAGTGGACTTTTTGATATTGGGGTCGGATTCCGATTCCGGAAGTTGGAGTATGTCCGTAATGTCAATTGTGACTTGTGTGCAAAATTTGAGGTCAATCGGACGTGATTTGATAGGTTTTGGCATCGATTGGAGAAGTTTGGATTTCAAAATTTATTAAGTTTGAATTGGAGGGTGATTCGTAGTTTTGATGTTGGTATATTTGGGTGAGGTCCTGAGGACCTCGGGTGGATTCTGGATGGTTAACGAATTGATTTTGGACTTGGAAGGAAAACCAGATGCATCTGTCTTTTGGTGTAACCTCACCTGTGAGGTTTTGGCCGCAGGTGCCGAGCCATAGAAGCGGCCAAGAGGGTCGCATAAGCGGTTCTTACTGGGGTAGGCTAGGACCGCAGATGCGGTCGAGTTCTGCAGAAGCGGGACCGCACCTGCGCACGTGGAGTCGCAGAAGCGAAGGCGCAGAAGCGAGTAAGGGGCGCAGATGCAGGGGGCGGTTGGGCCGAGCTTGAACAGCACCTGTGATGAAAGTTCCGCAGGTGCAGAGTCATAGGAGCGGCTATTGGACCGCAGAAGCAAGAAGCCCGGCTGGGCAGTGTCATTTTAAAGACGAGATTTGGCCATTTTCCTCCACTTTACATTTGGTTGGGCATTTTTTGAGCTCTTGGAAGGGAGATTTTCATCATCTATGTCAAGGTAAATAATTCCCACCTATAGTAAGTTAAATACATGTATCATACATGGATTTAGACTTTAAATATGTAGAAATTCAGGATTTTGGTAGAAAACCTAGAAATTGATATTTTTAGATTTTGATCACGAAATTGGACATGGAATTTGGAATAAATTATATATTTGAGTTCGTGGTGTCATGGGTAAAGTTTATCTTTGAAAATTTTCAGAATTCAGGCACGTGGGCCCGAGGGTGATTTTTATCGACTTTTGAAGCGGATTTAGGAATTGCTATAAATTGAGTTATAATGAGTATTAGAGTATATATTTATGGGTTTACACATTTATTGACTAGTTTTGGAGCGTTGGGCATCGGTTTGAGTTGTTGGAAGGGCTTTGGAGCCGGTTATGGAATTTCGGAGCGAGGTAAGTCTCTTTTCTAACCTTGTAAGAGGGAATCTACCCCATAGGTCAACTTAATTAATATGTTTTGTTATTTGTGGAGGCTACGTATGCAAGAAGTTACGAGAGTCCGTACGTAGCTACTATTCATGTTTGTGTCCGGGTAGTTTTAGGTTTACACCATGTTTGTTGACACCGTTATTTGATTATATTTGTTAACTGTATCGAATGGAACTGAGTTGAGGATTTTTAAGGATTTAATAGCTTCGAGTCAAATTGTCTTTATTCTGAAAAGAAACAAGAAAGGGTTATGATTTATTGATAAATTTATATTTGACTGCGTCACATGTATGATTCGCGAGCGGGGTAATAGATACATCTATGGTTCACGCCGTTCGACCCTCGGCAGTGCACAATTTACATTTATGTTGGATCGGGCTGAACGTCCTCGGTGGTATTCGTGTGTGATAATAGAACTGGAAGTTTCTTTTATAATTGGTATAAATTCATTATTTGAAATATTATTTATTTTAAATGAAGGAAGTGATTTGGGTCCTTAAATAGTGTGACAAATTGTTCAGTTACTTCTTGTTCTGAGTTTTATTGTTATATATATCATGCTTAATTAGAATTTCATATTATCATATTGTTGGCCTTAGTAAGTGTAGAAGTTGACTCCTCGTCACTACTTCTTCGAGGTTAGGCCGGATACTTACTATGTACGCGTTGATTTATGTACTCATGCTACACTTGCTGCACATTTTTGTGCAGGTGCATATATGTCTAGTGGCCTTGTGGGCGCAGAGGCACGGTTATTGCGGGGAATTATGTGAGCTGCATTCCACGTTACGAGTCCGCAGCCAGCATAGTCTCCTTCAGAGTATTTATATATTCCTGTCCAATTTGTATTTCAGACAGATGCTGTATTTATTTTATATTCCTAGTTGATTCTTATGCACTTGTGATTCCGGGTTTTGGGCGATTATGGGTTGCACTATATTGGAATTTTTGAATATATTATTAGGTATTTTGTAAACTCCATCTTTTACTATTTAATTGAAGGAAATATGCTTTCAGAATTATTAAAAATGAGAACCAAATTAGTATTTATTTTTGGCTTGCCTGACAGCGGTGTCCAGCGCCATCACAACCTTTAATGGATTTTGGGTCGTGACAACATGGTCTCAGAGTACTAGATTCACTTAGGTCTCAAGAGTCATGATCGAGTTTAGTAGAGTCTTGCAGATCGGTACGGAGACGTCTGTACTTATCTTCGAGAGGCTACAGAACTATTAGGAGAACTTCCCTTCTTGATTCCTCATCGTGCGATTCGATTCCTTTGAGGCTTACGCCTTCATTCCCTTCCTATTCAGTCTTATGTGACATGAAGCGCTTGTTATAAATTGGGAATCGAGGAATTTTTATGGTACTACAGATGTGGTGCATGATGTTTCTCCCTGCATATTTGATTAGGCTATTGTTGTCGCCTTACGGAAGGTCGTTCTATCGTTTCAGCTCAGTATCAGTATTACCTAAGGTTTTGAGGTTTGACATTGATTGTTATGACGATTTGTGCATTGCTATCGCACCGTGTTTTTATAATGGCAGGATGCTTGTCTATGCATCGAAGCAGTGAATGACTTTGAAGGACGTTCACTCAGTGCATGATTCAGAGATCCAGTATTTTATTTTCGGCAAAATAAAGGCAATCGGACTATGAATGTTCAGGTTTGGATTAACGGAGTAATGAGACATGGTATTTCGAGCATGGTGGAATTATCGTCTGTGATGTGGTGTCGTCGCCCTGGATTGAATGTGTTATGTTCGCCGGTGTTATGGTCTTCATCAATTTGCCTTCGGGCAGAGTAGTGTGAGATGGTGCCGGAGAAGCGGTTGTCAGAGACAATAGAGAGCAGCAATTTCGGAATTTAAATGGGTATTTGTAATGTTGACGGCTCGAGGAAGATGATCTTCGAAGGGGTTTAAAGTTGGTAGCGTTCTATTGGTTTTAGTACTACAGAGATAAATATTGAGTTAAGGCGACAATTGGGCAGCGGAGGATGAGGCAGGACATGTGGGAGGTGTCTTGCGGTGGCTAAATTCCTAGAAGGCCAAGTGTGAGAAACAGAAGTCGGTTAGTTGTTTAAAGAAGAGGGTTTGACCAAGGTGGGAGAGTGGCAGAGTAGCATATGGGTTTTATGGTAGGACGACTATACGCCTTGGGAAACGTTTAGAGTGATTTGGAAGTCATGGTGGATAGTGACTAAGTCTACAAACTTGATTTGGGCTATTGGCTATTATATAGAGGAGGATTAGATACGACGGAAAAGAGTTGCATGATATGAAGAAGGATACAACATGACTTTCGATTGGATTGTATCGTCGCACGTTTAATTGATGTCAATAGGGAGTGAACGGGCTTGTACGGTTGGTGAATGAGCACGGGCTGGAAGATATCGGCATGGGATTTCCACAGGTAGGTTATTTCTGGTGAGCAGGTTAACTGTTTCGTGGTGTTGATGAAACTTCTATGAAACATTTTACTAGATATTCGGTTAAAGGTCGAATATGTAAATGTGGATAGTGATTCAAGGCATTCATGAAATGGTTAACAGGAAGATTTTGAGGAATTTGGCGGGTCGATTGCGCAAGGTCATGTCAGTAAGGAAGAAAGAATCTTGGTAGGTTCCAGAGTTATACAATGGTAGCTTCAAGTTAAGTGGGATAGCCCCACCATCTATGATTGGACTACATGGTTATCTACTTGTGATGTATCTAGTTATCGGCATGTTGGTGGGTTATTACGATTAAAGAAAGAGGACATCAGTGGTGATTTGAGCGAAGGATTTGAGGAATGTGTGCTATAGTTGGTCTTATCAATTCATGTTCATGATTTGGGAAGACTCAGAGTTTATGCTTTGCATAGATATGATTTACAAGGAAAGTGATTCAGCCGGGTGCTTCTTTGAGAGGGTATTCATGTTCTAGCAGAGCCTTGGGGTTTGATTATATTCGAGACCAAGTCAGAATGGGGGACACTCAACAACGGTCCTAGTGGAGTCAAAAGTTAAATTTTGGTGCCTAAGGATTTTGAGTCCATAGTAGGGTTAAGTATCGAGCTATTGCAGCGGATTAAAAAAATAGGGCTTGGAGTGTTCTATGTTATCTTCGGTATGCGGTGTAGTAGTGGAAGAATGGGAGAAAATAACTTCAGAATCATAGGAAAATTATCAGAATGAGTGTACCCGTTGAAGATGCGAATATGCACACAAGGAAAGTATGAGATGGTTCGTGGGTTTTGGAGAACGTGGTCTAGTCAAATAAGGTCACTCAGGATGAGTGCAGATTTGGGTTCATGATGTTTTGAATGGAGCTATCATTATTTCTAGGGCAAGTCCCGAGTAAATTAGAAGAAATGGCTCAGTTGGTAATGGTTGAATCAACACGGTTATGGTAGTGGCCAGTTTCTCCAGCATGAAGTTACACATGTAGTTTGTGGTTGTACACATGGGCTTGAGCGCCACCACAACTTGGTTGATTTGGGAGGTATTCGATTCGTATGGCTTTGTGGTGTAAAGGGATTTTCGGAAGAGTTATGGTGGTTTAGACCACTACTTGAGGTTTGTATTTTCTACGGTTATGGGAATTCAGTCGCGCGTCGCTATGGTTCCCCTGAAATGAGTTAAGTGAAAGGTTTCTATATGATGAAGTGTGTGCCCTATTAGTGGTTCAGGAGTTATGATGAAATTCTTGTACATTCGCGTATTGGCAATATTAGGCGCAGGAGGTATCATGGGAATCGGAAGCCGAGGATCAAGGTTGCTATTTGGTGTTGGCAGGAATATCACAAGCTCGGATGAGCGAGAAAGGACTCAGATGGTTAGAGTCAGCTGGTATTGTCTTTGGCATCACCTGAGATCAGTATCTTGTATGGGAGGCCTTGCGTACTGATTACGGATTCTTGATTGCTTTACAGCGTTTGTGTGGCCGGTGGCATGGATGTGCAGACTCGTTGTTTCGTACGGAAGGTCGTGGGAGCGTGTCCCACAGAAAGATTGTATAAGTGTGACATGTAGTCATTGGATTGATTAAAGATTTGAAACAAAGTATGGAGATTTGGTACTATGGCTAATGTGAATGTTTAGGATTGAAAGGCGCTCTATTAAGTTGATTGTGAATTGTGGAAGTTTATTCCGAATTTGACGGTTGTTCTTATGTGTCATGGGAAAAGAGGTCATTGTGGATCCTTGAAAGGTTATTCGCCAGTGCGTTATGATCATGATCGACTTGAGGTCTGTGGATGGATATAAATGTGAATGTGGGCTCTATATCAGGCCGGATGTGTTCATTTCAGCATAACGCTGTTTTCGGAGGGGTCTTCAAGCCCTGGATGTTATTCCTGTCGTCAGATATCCCATGTAATATATATTATACCAAGTGGGTTATGAGATGGTTTGATTATTCACACTAGTATTGAGATCCCATATGGTTTGTAGTATTATGTGAGCAGGATGGCTCTCGAGATGCAGATCATATATCGCACCTTAGTCATTCTTGAGTTTTATAGCGTATGACGCTACCCGTCTCCCCAGGATTTGTATTATGTAATTGGCATGCTTATGGTTGATATTCGGCCATTTCGTCAGTATAAGCGTTACGGCTCGATGTGTGTTTTCCTTAGATTGTTATGTGTGGATCGGGTGGCACGTCGCCATGGATATGTTGATTGGATCGGATGGTACGCTGCCACGGGTATATGATTGGATCGGGTGGCACACCGCCACAGATATGTTGATTAAATCGGGTGGTATGCCACCACAGATATGTTTATTGGATCGGGTGGTGTGCCTCCACGGGTATCATGGTTGGATCGGGTTGCACGCCGCAACGGTATCATGTGTGGATCGGGTTGCATGCCACAACAGTGTGTTATTAAGTACAATTTCCCATATCTATTATTGCGTGTTTTGCTTCTCATTTCCAGAGAAAGGTTCATAACATCCTTTCGTTTGTTTAATTAGTAACGTGGGTTGAGTAGTTCTTTCCAGAGTTCGTTTTTCCTTATGTATTGCCTTCGAGTCTATAGCTTGTTCGCACATTGTGGCATCATACGAGATTTTTGGCAGTGTATGAGGTGGCTTACTGCCTGAGCAGCTTATACTGGTTGAGACGAGATTATTGGACCTGGGATCAGTGCGATCAGATTTATATGAAGCATATTAAAGAGTAAATATTATTATTCAGAACATAATGAGGTAATGGTTCTTGTTCGGGAGGAGAGACTCCATAAATTGTGATTCGGCATTTGGTTATGAGTTCTACACATCTTCTCTATCGTGGAAGTATTACAAGAGTTGGAACAGGACTTATATGGGTCATGAGGTGTGTTGTGAGCATCAGATTCATGGGATTTCGGCTATTGTTGTTAGAGGATGTTATTATGGTCATGTGAATAATGCGGTGCATAGTAAGAACTCAGTAAGGGTATACAATCATGTATTGGTACATCGTGTAGTGATTGAAACGGTGTTCGTATGTTGGAAGCAGTCCTGGTAGAGGATTTCAGATGTTGGAATTTGGCTCTAAGGCTTATTTGACTAAATAAAGTGGAAGATCTTTATATTGGCTCGAGCTAATGTTCTCAACTGAGTTGCGGTAGCACGGGTAGGTGCACGAGGTGTTAAACAATGATTTCGGACAACTTCAGAGCATTTCTTGGCACGTTCGAGGACGAACGTATGTTTAAGTGGGAGAGAATGTAACGACCCAATCGGTCGATTTGAGATCTAGCACGCCGTTCCATGGTTTGAGGCCCTGAGCAGCTTCACTTCAGGTATTATGACTTGTACGCGAGGTCGGAATTTAATTTCAGGAAGTTCAAAGTTGATTTGGAAAGAAAATTCTAATTTCGAAAGCCTTAAGTTGGAAGAATTGACTAAAGTGTGATTTTTGAGTAAACGACCTCGGAACCGGGATTTGAATATTTCAATAGGTTCGTATGATGATTTTGGACTTGGGCGTATGTCCGGATCGGGTTTTGGATGACCCGGGAGCGTTTCTGCGCCTATTATGGAAACTTGCATTTTGGAAGAATTTCAAAAGAATTGGGTTGAGGTGTATTTCAATGTTATCAAGGTCCGTTTGGAATTTTAAATCTGGGAATAGCTCCCGTATGGTGATTCTGGTATTGGGAGCGCGTCCGGAACTGTATTTGGAGGTCCGTAAGTCATTTCGAGGTCATTTGGCGAAAGTTAGAAATTTTAAGGTTTTGGAGAGTTTGACCGGAAGTGGACTTTTTGATATCGGGGTTGGATTCCGATTCAGGAAGTTGGATTTCCATAATGTCAATTATGACTTGTGTGCAAAATTTGAGGTCAATCGGGCGTGATTTGATAGGTTTCGGCATCGATTGGAGAAGTGTGGAATTTCAAAGTTCATTAAGTTTGAATTGGAGGGTGATTCGTAGTTTCGATGTTGTTTGGCGCGATTTGAGGCCTCGACTAAGTTGCTAATGTGTTTTGGGATGTGTTGGTATATTTGGGTGAGGTCAAGAGGACCTCAGGTGGATTCCGGATGGTTAACGGATCGAGTTTGAACTTGGAAGGAAACACTGAGGCATATGTCCTCTGGTGTAACCGCACTTGCAAGGTTTTGGCCGCAGGTGCGGAGCCACAGAAGCGGCCAAGAGGGTTGTAGAAGCGGTTCTGGCTGAGGTAGGCTGGGACCGCAGATGCGGTCGAGTTCCCAGAAGCGGGACCGCACCTGTGCACGTGGAGTCGTAGAAGCGAAGGCGCAGAAGCGTGTAAGGGGCGCAAATGCAGAGGGCAGTTGGGCCGAGCTTGAACCGCACCTGCGATGGAATTTCCATAGGTGCGGAGCCGCAGGAGCGGCCGTTGGACTATAGAAGTGAGAAGTCGGACTGGGCAGTGCCATTTTAAAGACGAGATTTGGCCATTTTCCTCCATTTTTTATTTTGTTGGGCGATTTTTGGAGCTCTTGGAAGGGAGATTTTCGTCATCTATGTCAAGGTAAATGATTCCCACCTATAGCAAGTTAAATACTTGGATTATACATGGAATTAGACTTGAAATATGTAGAAATTCGGGATTTTGGTAGAAAACCTAGAAATTGATATTTTTGGATTTTGACCATGAAATTGGACATGAAATTTGGAATAAATTATATATTTGAGTTTATGGTATCATGGTTAAAGTTTATCTTCGAAAAGTTTTAGAATCTGGGCATCTGGGCCCGAGGGTGATTTTTATCGACTTTTCAAGCGGAGTTAGAAATTGTTGTAAATTGAATTATAGTCAGTATTAGAGTATATATTTATGGGTTTACACATTTATTGACTAGTTTTGGAGCGTTGGGCATCGGTTTGAGTTGTTGGAAGGGCTTGGGAGCCGGTTATGAAATTTCGGAGCGAGGTAAGTCTCTTTTCTATCCTTGTAAGAGGGAATCCACCCCATGGGTGAACTTAATTAATATGTTTTGTTATTTGTGGAGGCTACATACGCACGAAGTGACGATAGTCCGTACGTAGCTACTATTCATGTTTGTGTCCGGGTAGTTTTCGGTTTACACCATGTTTGTGGACACCGTTATTTGATTATATTTGTTAACTGTATCAAATGGAACTGAGTTGAGAATTTTTAAGGATTTAATAGCTTCGAGTCGAATTGTCTCTATTTCGAAAAGAATCAAGAAAGGGTTATGATTTATTGATAAATTTATATTTGACCGTGTCGCATGTATGATTCGCGAACGGGGTAATAGATGCATCTATAGTTCGCGTCGTTTGACCCTCGGCAGTGCACAATTTACATTTATGTTGGATCGGGCCGAACGTCCTCGGTGGTATTCGTGTGTGATAATAAAATTGGAAGTTCCTTTTATAATTGGTATAAATTCATTATTTGAAAGATTATTTATTTTAAATGAAGGAAGTGATTTGGGTCCTTAAATAGGGTGAAAAATTGTTCAGTTACTTCTTGTTCTGAGTTTTATTGTTATATATATCATGCTTAATTAGAATTTCATAATATCATATTGTTGGCCTTAGTAAGTGTCGAAGTCGATCCCTCGTCACTACTTCTTCGAGGTTAGGTGGGATACTTACTGGGTACACGTTGATTTACGTACTCCTGCTACACTTGCTGCACATTTTTGTGCAAGCGCATATATGTCTAGTGGCCTTGTGGGCGCAGAGGCGCGGTTATTGCGGGGATTTAGGTGATTTGCATTCCACGTTACGAGTCCACAGCCACCAGAGTCTCCTTCGGAGTATTTATATTTTCCTGTCCAGTTTGTATTTCGAACAGATATTGTATTTTATTTTATATTCCTAGTTGACGCTCATGCACTTGTGACATCGAGTTTTGGACGATTGTGGGTTGCACTGTATTGAAATTTTTAAAGATATTATTATGTATTTTGTAAACTCCATCTTTTACTATTTAATTGAAGAAAATATGCTTTCAGAAATATTAAAAATGAGAACCAAATTAAGTATTTATTTTTGGCTTGCTTGATAGCGGTGTCCGGCGCCATCACAACCTTTAATGGATTTTGGGTCGTGACAGAATGGGTTGATTAGAATGCTAGGTTTCCTCCTTCTCTCTCTAAATATACTCTTACCGCTCTCTAAAATCATCAGACATTTGCTTCAAAATGAACCCCTAATGCTATTTATCAAAATGGGGTTGGGTTATAAAAATAAAAAATGGACCCTCCGAACTCAGGTCTGCGGTCATAGAATGGACCGCATAACAGATATGTAGCCCGTATAGTGGGCTGCAAAAATGATGCCAAGAACTGGGCTGGTCTGGATTGGTCTGCGACAGGTCTGCGGTCCGCAGACAACTTAGGTGGTCGTAGAGTGGACCGCAGAATCACCCAACAAAATTCTTTATGCCAAATCTGCGATGGAAAATAAGGACTGCGAAATGGATATGCGATCGCAGAATGGGCCGCAAAATGACCTTCAAAATTCAACCATTTTTCTGCTCAACTTTGGGACAGGTATGCGGCTCGCGGAATAATTCTGCAGTCGCGAAACTGACTGCAGAATCGCCTTCCTGTGCCAAAAATTTCCATCAACCCCTCAGTGCATTCTTCAACCCAAAAAGTCTGTACCTCAAACACATAAGCCTACCTTGGCACTACGAAACCCTAAATTCCTTGGCAAAATTTTACGGGGCCTTACGGAAGGTGCAGAACAAAAATGGCCTGGACAATGTTTTAAATGGACAGAGTGAGCATTTTAATATTTTTAGCATATCTTGAGTTCTAGAGCTCCGTTTGAGGTGAATTTTGCAGCGTTGTTCTCGTCTCAACAAGAGGGTAAATATATGACCTTTATTTTGATGTTATTCCATGAGTATTTTCGTTGGCTATCATTTTTATACGTGTTTTGATTTTAGAAATTTGGATTTTGAGCCCCAAAGTTATGACATGGTAAATCCTTGATTTGAGGATTAATTCAGGAACGAAATTGGATGATTTTCAGAATATAAACTATATAAGTTATGGGTAATAATTATTTTTGATAATTTTTGAAATCCAGACGCGTGGGTTAGGGGGTTGACTTTGTTAACTTTTCTTGAGGAGTTGGAAATTTATTTCTAATTATTAAATTGCGAGTATTAGAGTATATTTTGATTGGGTTGCACATTGTTTGATTAGTTTTGGATCGTTAGGCATCAATTTGAGGTGTTAGAAAGGCGTTGAAGTCGGTTATCGGATTTCGGAGGGAGGTAAGACTCATGTCTAACCTTGTGATGGTGAAATTACCGTAGGTGTTATATTTGTTATGTGCTACATATTGTGGGAGATACGCATGTATGAGGTGATGAGTGTCCGTGCGTATGCTAGAATTCCTGATTATGTCCGGGTAGACTTGGACTCTTGCCATGCCTTAATTGTATTATTTGCGTTATTCTTGTCTAGTCAATTGCTTTAATTCACATTATGACCTGAGATTAGACTCGTGTAAAGTAATGGACTCGCTATTTTAAATACTTGTCAAGCTAGCTGTTCAGCCGTAGAAATCATACCTCCCTTACTAATTTCTTTTGCATTGTGCGTATCCTTTAAAAAGTGCTCTTGAATCTCATAACTCACACGTATATTCATGAGTGGGGTCAAAAACTCATAAAAGCTTCATATTCTAATGGGATTGGGCCGTTCGCCTCGGTAGTATCATATTCTTATAGGATCGGGCCATTTGCCTCGCCAGTACCACACTCTTATGGGATCGGGCCGTTCACTTCGGCAGTATCATATTCTTATGGGATCGGGTCGTTCGCCTTGCCAGTACCACACTCTTGTGGGATCGGGCCATTCATCTCGGCAGTACTACACTCTTATGGGATCGGGTCGTTTGTCTCGGTATTATCATGTATTATATTCTAATGGGATCGAGCCGTTCACCTCGGCATTTCTATAAAACAACTCTTATGGGATCGGGCCGCTCGCCTCGGCAGAATCGTATCAAATAATTGATAAGAAGTCCGCGTATTCATTAATTTTCCAAACTTGAGATGTGACCGTTGATTTGGTGTTGACCATTACGTACTCCATTTGAGAGGTATCTAGTGTTTGAGGACTTTGTGTTCACTGTTTAGCTATAGACCGTATTATTTTCCTTTACTTGTACTTAATATTACCTACCATGTTTCATATTTCCCTACTTTATTATATTTGATTTGCTGGACCACTAGTAAGTGTCAATGTCGACCCCTCGTCACTACCTCTTCGAGGTTAGGCTAGATACTTACTGGGTACACGTTGATTTACGTACTCATGATACACGTCTGCACTAAATGTGCAGGATTTGACAGGTTCATTTGGTGTTCTCTTGGGCGCGGAAGCGCATCTACTGAGGGGACTCTATGGTGAGTTGTATTCCATTCCACGATTCGCAACACACAGAGTTTCCATCTCAATTATTTTCTTTATCATGTCTACCTTGTATTCCAGTTAGATGATGCTTTGTTATTGTACCTCCTAGTAAATACTCATGCACTTGTGACACTGGGTTTTGGGGTGTTCTAGAATTTTTTTATTATTTTATTTACCATTGAGACACTTCTACTTTATATTTTACTTAAAGCATACGTATGTACGGTTTTTGATGCATCGATTTCTCTATCTAATAAGATTCATGATTTAAAAATAATAAAATGAACAATTAAGTTGGTAGTTTACCGTTGTCTTGCCTAACGGTGACGTTGCGCCATCACGACCTATAGTGGGTTTTGGGTCGTGACATCGACTACCCATAACACCACGAGTCCATTTTTGTTTTTTGTTTTCAAATCCGAGTCCAATTTGACTCTCAATCTCAAATTTTCATTTTTCAAAATATAGACAAAAATTCCGCAAAATTTCTCTTCAAATTCCATGGATTAGAGGTTAACTCTTATAAATAATCATGTAATATAATTAAAAATTGATAAAAATCATTTACACAATAGTTGTATGTGAAAATCCCTCCTCAAAATCACCTCCTACCGAGTCTAGCATTCTAAAATATGATAAAATGAAGCTATGTCCCGTTTTCTAACTCTTTTGTTCAGGTGCAGAAGTTGCAAATGCGACCGCGGGTTCGCAATTGCGAACCCTAGCAAATGCGGACAACACCTCGCAAATGCGGTGCCTAACAACCCAGGGAAATGTCGCAAATGCGACACTGACTTCACAAATGCGAAGTCAGTCCCTTTTGCAAATACGGCCCGATGGTCGCAAATGCGATCTACCATGCCCAAGCCCTTCATCGTCGCATTTACGATACCTGAGCCCTCCCTGCCTACATAGCAATAGTGATGCTGGTGCTCGTAATTGCGATAACTGGAGCACCAGCACAACAATAACCTGAAATCTAGTTCAATCTATTATGAAACTCACCCGAGCCCTCGAGGCTCCACACCAAACATCCATACAAGTCTAAAAACATCATTCGAACTCACTCGCATGAACAAAAGAATCAGAATTACACCAAATTTTGCAGACAAATTCCAAATAACAAAACAGACCTATTCCAAGTCCCGAAACCAAAATCCGAACCCGATATCCATAAAGTCAACCTACGATCAAACCTAAGGAATTTCAAAACCTTCAAATTGCCAATTTTCGGCAAGACAAGTCAAATTAACCTAGGGACCTTAGAATTCAATTCCGAGCATATGCCAAAGTCCAAAATTACAATAAGAACCTATCGGAACCATCAAAACACCGTTTTGGGGTTGTTTTTATAAAAGTCAAACCTTAGTCAACATTTTCAATTTATGCTTCTAAACGAAGAACTATGAGATCCAAATCATTCCAAAACTTCCCCGAAACAAAACTAACTATCTTCGCAAGTCGTGAAACAACAAATGCACATATGGAAAACTTCAAAAAGGGAAACGGGGATCAAATACACAAAATGACCGGCCGGGTCGTTACATTCTCCCTACTTTAAAATAAGCGTTCGTCTTCAAACGTGCATTGAGATATACCTGAAGTGGTAAATAGATGAAGGATAACGATCTTGCATGTCGTGCTAGGTCTCCCATGTCACCTCCTCGACCGGTTGACCCCTCCATTGAACCTTCACTGAGGAAATGTTCTTTAACCTCAACTTCGGGACACGCCTGTCCAAGATTGCCACCGGCTCCTCAAAATAAGTCAAATACTTGTCCAATTGGACTGAGCTGAAATCTAATACATGCGATGGATCACCAAAATACTTCTCAAGCATGGAAACATGGAACACCGGGTGAACTCTCGATAAGCTGGGTGAGAAATGCAAGTCTATAGGCCACCTAACCAACTCTCTCAAGGAACACCGGGTGAACTCTCGATAACCTGATCACACGATTCATGAGTGAAGCTCTAAGCAGAACCCTCTCTCCCACCATGAATTCTACATCACGAGCTCTTCGATCAGCATAGCTCTTCTTCCTGGACTATGTTGTACGAAGCTGATCCTGAGTCAACTTGACTTTCTCCAAGGCATCCCGAAATAATCAGTGCCTAACAACCTAGCCTCCCTCGGATCAAACTAACCAACTGGAGAACAAAACTGCCTCCCACATAAAGCCTCAAAAGGATCCACCTAAATACTCGATTGGTATCTGTTGTTGTAGGATAACTCTGCGAGTGGTAAGAACTGGTCCTATGAACCACCGAAATCAATAACACATGCATGCAGCATGTCCTCAAAGATCTTAATGATGCGCTGGGACAACCTATCCATTTGGGAATGAAATGCCTTTCTCAGCTCGACCTGTGTGCCTAACTCACGTTGCACAACTCTCTAGAAATGTGATGTGAACTACGTGCCTCAATCGCAGATAACAGAAACTGGCACTACATGAAGATAAACAATCTGATGAATATAAATTCGAGCCATCTGCTCTGAAGAGTAGGTAGTCATGACCGGAATGAAGTGTGCAGACTTGGTCAGCCTGTCTACAATGAAACACACTACATCGTATTTCCTCAAGGTCTGTGGAAGTCTAACTACAAAATCCATAGTGATACGCTCCCACTTCCACTCCGGAATATCAAGCCTCTGAAGCAACCCACCCAGTCTCTGATGCTCATTCTTCACATGCTGATAGCTTAAACACCGAGACACATACTCCACTATATCTTTCTTCATTCTTCTCCACTAGTAGTGTTGCCTAGAATCCTGGTACATCTTCGCCGCACCCGGATAAATGAAATACCATGGTTTATGGGCCTCCTCAAGAATCAACTCATGCAACCCATCCACATTGGGCATACATATCCAGCCCTGCATTTTCAAACCCCATCATCTCCAATAGTAGCCTCCTTGGCATTGTCGTGCTGCATTGTGTCCTTAAGGACAACCAAATGGGTGTCATCATATTGGCGCACCTTGATGCGCTCAAACAAAGAAGATCGTGAAACCATGCAAGCCAGAACCCAGCTAGCCTCTGAGATATCCAATCTCACGAATCGATTAGCCTATGCCTGATCATCCAATGCTCACGATCTCTGTCTAACTGGAATATAAGCAAGACTCCCCATTCTCTGAGTCGTCCTACTCAAAGCGTTGGCCACCAGATTGGCCTTATCGGGATGTTAAAAAGTGGTGATATGAAAGTCCTTTAATAACTCTAACCACCTCAGTTGCCTCAAGTTCAAATCCTTTTGCTTAAACAAGTGTTGTAGACTCATGTGATCTATAAATATCTCACAAGACATGCCGTAGAGGTAGTGCCTCCAAATCTTCATTCGCGTTAACAATGAATGCCAACTCTAAATCATGTATTGGGTTTCCTATCATGGGCTTCAACTAACATGAAATATAAGAAATCACTCTACCCTCCTGCATCAATACACACCTAATGCCAATCCGCAAATCATCATAATAAACTGTATAAGAACCCGATGCTGAAGGCAAAATGAGAACTGGCGTTGTGGTCAAGACAGTCTTAAGCTTCTAGAATCTCTCCTCACATTCGTTGGACCACCTGAATGGGGTACCCTTCCAAGTCAATTTAGTCAAAGGAGCTACGATAGATGGAAAATCCTCCACGAAACGGCAATAATAACCAGCCAAGCCAAAAAAACTCCAGATCTTTGCAGTAGAAGACAGTCTGGGTCAACTCTGAACTGCCTCCACCTTCTTTGGATCCACCTTAATCCCCTTACTAGACACCACATGGCCCAAACATTCCACTAAATCAAGCCAAAACTCACACTTGGAGAATTTAGTATATAGTTTTTTCTCCCTCAAGGTCTTGAGCATGATCTTCAAGTGCTGCTCATGATCTTCCCCGTTGCGAAAATACACTAATATATTATCAATGAACACGATAACAAAAGAATCAAGATATGGCTGGAACACATTATTCATCAAGTGCATAAATATTGTTGGGGTACTGGTCAGCCCTAATGACATCACCAAAAAATCATAGTGACCATAGCGAGTCCTGAGAGCCGTCTTTGAATTATTTGAATCTCGAATCTTCAACTGATGATTCCCCAACCTCAAGTCGATCTTCGAGAATACCCGAGCACCCGAAGCTAATCGAACAAATCATCAATACGCGTTAGTGGGTACTTGTTCTTGACTGTAACTTTGTTCAGCTGCCTGTAATCAATAAATATTCTCATATAACCGTCTTTCTTCTTCACAAAAAGAATATGAGCACCCCAAGGCGAGACACACGGTCAGATAAAATCCTTATCATGCAACTCCTGAAGTTTTTCATTTAATTCTTTCAACTCCATTGGTTCCATACGATATGGTGGAATAGAAATAGGCTGAATGCCTGGCATTAGGTCAATACCAAACTCGATATCCCTATCAGGTGGCATACACAGTAGGTCTACTGGAAACATATTTGGGAAATCTCTCACTACTGAAACTGACTCAACGGTAGGAGTATCGACACTAACATCCCTCAAAAAGGCTGGATATGCTAAGTACCTCTTATCTGTCATCCCTTGTGCATTTAGAAAGGACACCACCCTGCTAGGAACATAGTCCAATATACATCTCCACTCTAACTGAGGCAACCCTGGCATAGCCAATGTCACGGTCTTGGTGTGACGGTCCAAAATAGCGTGATAGGGTGACACCCAAAAGTGAGTAGCAGAAGCTCAACGCTGGTCTCATAGCCCCCAATAGTGATCAAACACGACCGATAAACACTGTCTACTACAATAGAATCCCTCATAGGTATAGGCACATATCCAGGGGCACTCAAAGAATCATGAGATATATCCAAATATGGATAAAAGTTGGATGAAACATACGAATAAGTGCAACCCTTATCAAATAAAATTGATGCATCCCTATGACAGATCCAAACAATACTTGTAATGACAACATCTGATGCAATAGCCTTAGTCCTACCTGAACAAGCATAGAAATGGGCATGTCCTCCCTCTCTAGGATGACCTCTACCCGCGTAACCTCTACCTCTAGTGGCGGTGCAGGTGGAGTGGCAACTGGAGAAACAACCATAGCCTGTGAACCATGTGGAATCCATGGAACCTGTGGAGCCCGTGGAGGTGCACCCCTCCTAAGTATGGGACAGTCTCTCACCATATGCCTAGTATTATCACACTCGAAATAACCTTTCTGCAAGTGTGGCTGCTGAACTGAGTCTGATCTAGTCGTCTAGACTGATCGCTGAAGGAACCCCGTGCTGGAGGTGTACTGGAAAGTGGTTGTGCCCAATAAGTGACCTTAGACCTCGAACAAGCTGGAGCACTGCGAGTAGCTGGAAGTGGCGAATGAACTGGTCAACTCACATAGCCTCTACCATGACGAGTTGAAACTACAGTGCGGGAACCACTAAATCCTCTAGAATCTCAAGGCCTCTTAGCCTTCCTATCCTCCCTCTACTAGCCACGCATACGCTCCATCCTACGAGCGATCTCCACAATCAGCTAAAATGGAGTTTTCGTATCCAACTCCCGAGCCATACTGCATCTAAGACCATAATTGAGCCCATCGATAAATCTGCAGACTCGCTCACTGACTGTAGAAACCAAAGCAGGTGCATGACGAAAAAATTCACTGAACCTCATGGCATACTCCAACCCCGTCATAGTCCCTTAACACAGCTGCTCGAACTCTGTGTGCCACGTGAGTGGTGCTGTATCAACTGTCCTACCCTATGGATAAGCCTGCCACTACTTATATGCCGCCCATGTGAGTTAAAATGTAGCAAAAACAACTCTGCTCACCTCCACAAAGCCCATGGTGCGGAGAATACGGTGGAACAGGTCTAGAAAATCCTACGCATCCTCAGTAACTGCACCACTGAAAGTAGGAGGATCATACTTCTTGAACCTCTCAAGCCTATTCTCCTACTCCTCTGGTGCATCTAGCCTGACCTCAGGCTTTACTGGGATAATGGGTTATACTGGCATAACTTCCAGAACCTGATCAACATAGACCCACTACTCTAGAGTACGGGCCGTAGGAGTTTGAGCTCCTCCCTCGGCCTAAGATGTAGCTAGTGCAACTGGGATCAAACTCGCTAGAGCCAAAGTACTAAACATGCTCAAGAAATGTATTAAGGTCTCCTGGATTCCAGGAGTAGCAACAGGCGCCTCGGTTGCCTGTCCCCCATCTGGAGCTACTTGTGGCTCCTTAGTCGCTGCTCTAGCAAGTGCTCTAGCTGTAGCACGTGGACCTCCTCGAACTCTACCTCGATCCCAGCCTCTTGTGACTCTAGCATGGGGCACGGGTGTCTGCTTAGCTGATATGGTAGTGCGTATCCTCACAATCTGTGAGAGAATAGAAAGAAAAAGACTCAGATTCCGGAATCAATAAATCCGTACGATAAGGAATGAAAGAAGTGAAATTTCCTAATAGTTTCGTAACCTTTCGAAGATAAGTACAGACGTCTCTGTACTGATTCTCAAGACTCTACTAACCCTTTTTATTACTCGTAGCACCTATCAACTTAGAGATCTGATACCAACTTGTCACGACCCTAAAATCTCACCTTAGGAATCATGATGGCAACTAGTCTCTAAGACGAGGTAAGCCTAGCATATGTTGAGAATTTAGTAGAAATAATGACTAAGCTATTAAGATAAACTAATAAATAACATAGTAAAAACCAAAATGGAACAACAGTCATACAATCCCAAAATTGGTGGTACAGAGTCATATGCTCTACTGAAATACACTAAAAATCTATATTACAATATTGTTTAGAAACAAAATAAACAGTAGCATATGATCACTATTAGGTGACTCTGAGGCCTGCGAGCGTCAAACAGGTATACATTGAAGTCTACGTGAAGTTTGAATCAACACAGTAGCGTCAGGCATGGGCAGAGGTACCTGGATCTGCACAAAAATGTGCAAAAGCATAGTAAGTATCAAGAATAACCTTGGTAGAGTAGTGACGAGGTCAGGTCAAGACTCTTACTAGACATAGAAACCTGTGCAGAATATTAATTTAATCTAATGACGAAAAGTAAAAAAAAATTAAAGGCAACAAAGCAGAATGTTAATATAATGCTAACAACAGAAGTAAAAGCAATAAATGACAACAAGGAGTGAACATATGATAAAAAACCAAATAATCAAATATAGTCAAAATACAAGTGAAATGAATTAAGGAGAACAATAATCGTTCAAATGATCAAGTCATTCCAACATAGAATGTGCAACAAGAATTACCCCGAGGTACCACACCTCATATTTAAATTTCACAAGTCTTAATCACAATCTTCCTTATATTACCGCGTGAGCCTTGTATTTATTATAAAAATATTTTTCCTAAAATAGCTTGATGCACTTTAGCCTCTTTATCTCACCGTGTATGCTTCAAATAAAGTAATTTTCCTTACTAGTGACACATGTATAAATCCCCCTTATCTCGCTGCATGCGCATCAATATCACCACCCTTATACTGCCGCATGCACATCTCATCACAACACTATAATTAATTCGCACAACACGTGCCCATATGCTATAACATTTCCACAAAAACAATACCAATATGACCACAACACATAGTCCCCAGCTCAACCACAAAGTGTACTAGAATATCAATAACAACAAAATGATACGGGAAATAACTCAATAATAAAAGATATTCCATAAAAATAACAACTTCGATTAAAACATGTTAATAGCTCTCAATAACTTTTACATTAATTAGATGCATAAGAATAAACTCAACAATGAAAAGAGATAACATGTAATAACAACTACAAGTAAATGCATAAGAGTAAACTAAACAATGAAAGAGATAATATGTAATAACAACTACAATTAAATGCTTTAGATTAAACTCAACAATGAAAGTGATAACATGTAATAACAACTATAATTAAGTGCTTAAGAGTAAATCCAATAATATAAGAGTCAACATACAATAACAACTATAATCAAATGCTTATAAGTAACCTAAGAGTCTAAACCGGTAAAGTTTCCACATATAAATTCGTGTACACACTTGTCACCTCATGTACACCTCTTCCACATAATTCAAATAGTGCAATTAAGCTCAATCCTACGGGGTCATTCCCCCACACAAAGTTAGGCAAGATAATTACCTCAACTAGGCCAAATCAATACTAAAAATGCCTTTTCCTTTAAAAC